>NC_044351.1:5854694-6154694 GCF_007364275.1 Archocentrus centrarchus
TATTTAGGTGCCTGTGAGTTTAAAGGGTTGTAATGTGTTCCCAGTTGTAGTCCGTTTTATGGATGTCAAATAATCAGAGGCTGTGGGAATGTTTGGCTTTTACCTTTAGCAAAGAGAAAACCTTTTTTTTTTTTTGCTATAGCAGGACCAGGTTCAAGAGATGTTTAAGTTGTTTGTGGGAAGACTTAAGTTCCTAATGTTCTTACCTCCAAACTTTTTTGAAAAGGACAACCACTCAAGTCTGAAAGAAACTTCAGCAAACAATTTCAATGATTGAATGAAATGGACCACAAACAAAGTCCAAATGAGTGGAAACCATCAGAGGCTGTGATCTTTGTGACACTTGTATCACTTCTGTCCTCAGAATGAACAGACAGGTCTTGAGGGCCCAGACTGGCTCCTGAAGGTGTTTTCAAAGATGGTTCCTCTTGTCATTTGTGTTTTTGAAAAAGCAGGTGGACAGTTTGACAGCAATGATGATCCTGAGGAGAGACTTACAAACTTTCCATTCATCTTAACCTCTTGGGCTTCAGCATCCCCCTCAAATGCAGTAGAACAGCTTTGAAAATGTTTGTGTGCTCCTTTTAACTTTTTGACTGAGATGAGTTTGTCTGTTTGAGCTCTGCACAGTAAGGCGCTGCACTCAGTGAGATGGAGGCTGATGGACTTGTCTGTCTGCATCTTCATCTCTACTTGCTCTGACATCACCAGCACCGCTCTGCGCCGTCAGGCAGATCATGTCACATCTTTCAACCATGTGCACCTGAAACCGAAACACTCTGTCCTCCTCCTTTTTGTCTGCATCAATAACCTGCCATCAGGGGCCGCTGCCACCTTTCAGAGCAGGTTGTCACATAGATGTGACTGTTGCCGTGATGATGCCAGTGGAACAGAGACTAAATGGATATACAAAGATGGAGCAGAAAAGAATACAGATGAAGAGAAGATATAGATGAGCATGTGTTACATTTTAGTTGCACACCTGAGAGTTTTTGCAAATAATCAAACAATCCATCAGAACAGTGTTTTTTTGTTTGTTTGTTTTTTCCCTTTTTCTTTTTTAAAATCTGTGCTTTCTTATTGAAACCTGTTATCTGCTTTGCTCAGAATGCAGTAAGCTGGGTCAGAGGGCTGGTAGGTATGGCAAATTTGATATGGGACATCTAGCTTGCCGATAAAAGGAGACTGGCTACAGACATGTGAAAGCTCAATTTTAAGTTAACACCTATTTTGTCTTCTTTTTTCCTTTTATTTTTAAGCTTGCATGCTCTCATAAACACTTGAATGGCTTTGATGCACATATAGTGATTATTTGTACTGAATGATCAGGTCAGGTCAGATCACATCTTAAAGATCTCATTGTCCCATATTTTCTCAGTAGAATACTTTGTGGTATGTAGTTTCCAAAAGTATAAAGAGAACCAGATCCTTCAACTATGAATCCCCTCTCCTGTGGAACCAGCTCCCAATTTGGATTTAGCAGACAGATACTATCTCTATTGTTAAGATTAGACTGATAAAGTTTCTAGTTAAAGCTGGATCAGGTGACCCTGATTCATCCTTTAGTTAATCTGCTCCATATTGGAAATGGACTGTTACTTATATAGCACCTTTCCACTCAATTTGAGCAGTTAAAGCGTGTTCTACTTCAAGTCTCATTCACCTAATCTCTCTCTCTTTCACTCACCACACACACACACACACACCACACACACACACACACACACACACACACACACACACACACACACACACACACACACACACACACACACACAGAGCACTTTTATCTATTCTAAGCACTTTTATTTAACATTCACACATAGTCGAATGCCGATTGATGTATCTGTGGCAACTTGGGCCATACTTAGACAGGAGGAGCTGGGATCAATCCACCGACCGACATAATGATTTTAGTGTCATCATAACATGATAGTTTTAACTGCATATGCAATTAATAGCAACTAGATAGTATAGTGGCAATATTAGCATCTTTGGAACAGTAGGTTTGAGTTTGAATCCCGGCAAGCGTGTGTATCCAGTAAAGGTCCCCAGGCTAAGCTCCTACTTGGGAACATGAGTGAGATATATAGTTAAAGCATAACTAAAGCCATACTGGCTTGGACGTTGCCTGGCTTAACAAGGTCAGTGTCAGGTACTGAACAAGGCATACATGCACAAGGACTAATAATATGGAACTAATGCAAAGCTATGGGGTGAGTAGAAAGGCACAATGAATAAGATACACCTAGTAGCTCACTGCTTTAACATCAATAAAATAAAGTTACTATCAAATTTGGTGATACAGAGACTACAGCACAGTTGGAACAATAGTAAGTAGTATGGATATAATGAGCAAGTCCTGGTAGAATAGAGCAGTGGAACTGAACTAGATGGTGAACAGTTGCCTGCAATGTGAGAGAGGATAAATATTATGGCCAAACTCAAGGTAGTCACCTAACCAACATAGGCTCACTAACAGAGTCCCATCAGAAGAAATGTTCGCAGATGTCGACACTACCACCATCCTCACTATCACTATCACTGAAATCAGTGTGCTCATACATGCCATTGCCACATATAGTATAAGATCAAGGATGGTAAAAGATGCCCATAACTGAGGCTCTAGAAACTGCCAAACAAAGGCTCACAACTCTGGCCACTAGGCTGCATATACATGCATATACATTACAAAGATGACCCCCGAAATGATTTGCTCCAAGAATGGCTCAAGCAGCTGAAGACGGAGAGTAATGTGGAACAGGAAAAGGAAATATTGTGGATGACAAAGCCCCTGTATTGGATATATAGACACTGCACTGGTCTGTCATGGTAAAGAGGGAGCTGAGCCTGAAAGCGAATTTACCGATCAGTCTACATCCCTACCCTCACCATGGTCATGAGCTTAGTGTAATGACTGAAAGAATGAAATCGCGAATACAAGCAGCAGAAATGAGCTTCCTCCGAAGGGTAGCTGGCCTCTCCCCTAGAGACAGGTTGAGGAGCAAAGCCATTCAGGAGGGGCTCAAAGTCACTGCTCCTCCACATCAAAAGGAGTCAGTTGAGGTGGTTCGGACATCTAACTAGGATCCCTCCTGGGTGCCTCTTGGGTGAGGTGTTCCGAGCATGTCTTGCTGGGAGGAGGCTCAGTGGCAGACCCAGGACACACTGGAGAGATTATATCTCTTGGCTGGCCTGAGAACGCCTTGGGGTCCCCCCAGATGAGCTGGTGGAGATGGCTGGGGAGAGGATGGTCTGTGCTTCTCTGCTTAGGCTGCTGCCCCTGCGACCCAGCCCCGGATAAGTGGAAGAAGATAGATGGCTGAACAGTTTGGAGTTAAATTATAATTTTATTAAATGGCTTATCAAGTCCAAACTATAATCCTCTCTTGTGGTTTCCTGTGTGTCCCACTCACTCATCTCACTGTCACTGTTTTCAATCACTATTTCTTTCAACCACACTAAATGTTTGGTAATATTTTTGTGAAAATAGTTGTGCATGTTTCATTTAGATTTTATGTAGCTACAACTACTAGTGGTACTGTAGTTTGGTGTCACCACCAGAAACCAGTGACAAGTATAACAATTTGAGTCTGTGCCTGTGACATACGATCTATTTGTGTGATTGTGTGTCATGTTTATCAGAGCCAGAGAATTATGCTCATGCAAACATCATACTGATGAGAAACTGTTCCAGAAATGCAGAAAGCTGGGAAAAAAATACATCAAAATCAATCCATATTTTCTGTTCATTCTCACAGACACACACATGTACACGCACACCCTCACACATAACCTGAACATAATAGCTGAAAGTTGGACTTGACAGAAATCAACATCACTCCTTTGCCCGTCTGTCCCCAATCAATACTTCCCCTCCTCCTTCCTCCTCTTATTATCAGCAGTAGTCTATATCTCTTTGTCTCATTTTCTTTAGAGTTGCCTCTTTCACTCCCTGTCTTTTCTCTAAATTACATTAAGGACAATCTGGTGTTATGGAGGTAACAACTTTAAAATGACCTACATCGGAATTAGACAGAGAGAAAGCAGGCCATCGCAGCCAAAGGGCAGTCACAGACAGAAAAGTGGGAGAATGAAAAGAAAAGAAGCTGGAAAAGAAAGCAGAGGAGCGTTGATTGGAAGTTGATTGTAAAGATTTCACTTCTGTGGTTTTTTTTTTTTTTTTTTTCTCTTTTGGACAAAGGCGACAAGAGAAGGAGGAGGAGGGGTTGAAAAGCACAAATGCATGAGAGTCCTCATGGGCTTCTCTGCATCCACACAAAAAACAAAATAACAGCGTTAATAAAAAGTGATCACTAAAGCTCATCTCAGGCATGGGCCGCAGGCATGGAAACAGCGTCAGTATTCTCAGCGAGCTGCGGTCTTTTGTGGGGCCATGTGTCATGGTCAGAAGCTTCCCATCTCAAAGTGTACTCCCACAATGAAGGCAGAGTGGAGAGTGTTAGGCTTTTCATTTGGTGGGGCCATTAACAGAAAGGCCTGAAAGGACTGGAAATGACCCAGGTTTGCTCAGGCCTGGACACCCTGTGCCTCTTTGGATTCTTTTATTTTTTTCATTTTTCTTTTGATTCTTTCAGCACTGACCCCAAAGCCTCATTGTCATCTGCATCTCCAAGCACTACTCATCCAAACTAAACTATTGAGGCTGCTGAGTAAAAAATACTTTATTATGAGCCATTCTAAATTTTCTCAAATGGAAAGTCTCCTAATTTTTTTTCTCTTTTATAATTAATGAATCTTATGCACAGATCCAAGTCAAATGAGTCAGTTTAAATAAGAGGTATTGTGTTTGTTCAATACCTGTACCTGTACTATTGCGTGCAATTGTTGCAGTTTATTTTGTCACAGTACCACATACACCATCCTGCCACCCCATATACTCATCAGAACAAAGAACATCAAGTTGCTTGACTTTTTTCCCATATTGTGTGTATGTATATTCTGTAGTTTTGTTGTTTCAGTTGTCCTTATTGTAAATATGCTGTTGTTTTTCTGCACACACTATAGAACTTTAACGGTTCTGATACCCAGTCCAAACATGAATTGATTGATGACTTTTTCTATCATATTTCTGATAAAAATATTTTTCTTGCTTTTTTTTCCTTAAGTCCCCCTTGAACCAAAACATTGTCCCAAAACTTTAAGTATGAACCAAGCCATGGATTTGAAGAATTGTAAAGCATGTGTTCAGTGTTGCCACGTATTGTGTGCATGACTGTGTTTTTAAAAACCCACGAGTACTTGCCCTTAACAGCTAACAGCAGGAGGATACAACCAAATTAAATGATTTTGCTCACTTTATCTTTCTTCAAGTTCTCTCCTTTTTTGGCTTTTTCTATGTAAAATTGAACTTGAATCTTAAAGTTCTGGTTATCCACAAACAGCAATGAACTTGTCTATTAACGATTGTCAGTTGTGTCAGGAGAATCCACAGTTTACAGGAGAACCTCAGCTGACAGATTTTAACAACATCATGGCATGAAGCAAATTTTTGTGGATGTTGTTTGCAACACAAAGCATTTTTATAATTGTACAACATGAAACTTTGTTTTATCTGAGTGCACCATTACAGGCCTAAAACATTTCTCCATGTTTGTGTTTTAACCATAGCAGTTCCACAGAGTACTTCTCTGTGTGTTTCTTATTCATCCATTACACCCATATGGCATTGCGACAGTGATGTCATGCGAAGCGCTGGGCTGCCAGTGGGAGCAAATGATGATTCAGTGATTTACCCAGAAACTGTGATCAAATAGATAACCCTGAGATTTGTGGGAAACCCCCTTTACCACCTGAGCCACAGCTTTTTAAATATTTACATCTTTTGTTGTAAGATTGACTGACACATTTTTGTTTTTAGGCTTGCCAGAGTCTGTTTGAAGAGTGTCAAGTATTTTTTTTCTAGCTGGCATGATTTTGTTGGCTTCAGGGAATTTAGAAGCTCCAAGTCAGAGGCCATAGTAGATTGCTCTCTCTTGTTTGGAGGAGAGTCGTTGCCCAAAGAACAGGAGTTTAAGTATCTCCCAACCCTCACCTATGGTCATGAACTCTGGTTAGAGACTGAAATGATGTGGATACAAGTGGCTGAATTTATTACCTAAGCTCAGCCTTAGAAAGGGATGAGGAACTATATCTGGAGGGAGCTCAAGTAGAATCCTTGGAGCCAAAAGGTGAGTTGAGGTGGTTCAGGCACCTGATCAGGCTTGCTTCATGGGCACCTTGCCTTACAAGTCTTTCAGGCAGACCTTAACCGGGACCCTGGGAGGAAACCCTCCAAACTCATTGGAGAGATCATACTATAGCTCATTTAGTCTGGGAGCACCAGCAACATTTGCCTTGGGATTCTGGAGGATCCCAAGGGAAATGTTACTGGGGAGAAGCATGTCTGGAATACCCTGCAAAGCTCGCTGCCATCATGACCTGATTGTAAAGCAAAATCAAAAACTGAAGCAAAAGAAACTGGGTAGATGGATAGATGGTCTTTTCGTGGGTTTTTAATGACCACTGGTCATCTATGAGCTTTTGCCTTTGTCATTCCACACATCTCTCCCTGTCTTCTCTGTCTTCTGTAAACTCAAAGATTCCTTTAAATCTTTATAACATTACCAAACCTTTGTCATCACTTGACCCGCTGATTATACAAACTCCATTTGCTCAGTCATATGATTTGGCCCAGTGATGACACATGATTGAGCATTTCTGACATGCTGCCATATACACAGTTAAGATCAAATCATACACTGGTGTCACAAGTCAAAGCCTGTTCTCATTGCCTTCTCTCAGATTCTTAACAATCAGTCTCAGTTACATCACCATCAGCTGTTGAGTCACACAACTTTAATTTTGTCATCAGTAAAATGTGGCACATTGTATTGTGGGCTTATTAGCAGAAAGTATTTTATATTCCCCTGACTGTTTTCATCCTTTTCTGAAATGTTTGAATGTACTACATGGCAAATAAATAAACATACTTTATTTAGACACTCAAATCAAATGCCAGGCTTTAAATATTGTGAATTGTAGAGTAAATGTGGGGATTTTGGATGATCAGAACTGTTTATTAGATTTCTTGCTTGTTACATTCTATTGATTATATACACGGATCTCCAGCTGAACTCAGGTATGGACAGCTGATGCAAGCCACATATTTAATTAGTGCCATCAGTACAATCATTTTTTAAGCTGTGCTGTCAGCTGCAGAGATCTTTATAACATCTTGACCAGACACACTGACTATTAAGTAAGATTAAATGTAAAACTAGCAAACATTTCATTCTTTAAAACATCCTTGTTTCTCTTCATGTGGTCATACAACCTGATCTGCTGCATTTGCTCAGTGATAAATTGCCATCTACATGGCTGTTTTTTCCACCCTGACTGATTTCCAAGCACTGTAAACCCAGATTTTGATTCCACTTAAAAATATTGAGTTCATATTACTTAAAATTGCCTAGAATGTGAACATTACTTGTTAATGCTGAGCAGACTGTACTTTTTGATGGTCTATCTTATTGTAATCATGTGTTTGAGTTCAAACAACTTAATATCATCAAGTTTTGCACCTGCTAAAAATCTAGTTTATACCAGTTTTAACAGACTGGCTTAATGCGCAGCTGCATAGTGGCATGATGGATAGCACTGCTGCCTCACAGGTAGAATACCTTCTAGAAGGTCTGGGTTCAATTCTGGCTTGGCCCAGGCCTCTCGCTGTTTGGAATAGTAGACATTTGGTGTTTTTGTTTGGTTTTTGTTCACAACGCTCTCTCAGATAGTTTTTTTAATTGTTCCATGGACAAATGTTATTTGTAAATGTTAATGTACCAGCATTCAGCAGGGTTGAGTTTTATCATGTTTGTTTATTTACCAAATTCAAACAGACACAGTTCAACACTGTAAAAAAATATTTGTGTTACTGGGCAGCATGGTGGCGTGGTGGTTAGCACTGCTGCCTCACAGCTAGAATAGTTATCTGATAGTCTGGGTTCAATTCCACCTTAGCCCGGGACTCTTGCTGTGTGGACTCATGTATGTTCTCCCTGTGTCTGTATGGGTTTCCTCCCACAATCTGAAGACATGCAGTTACTGGGGTTAAGTTAATTGGTCTCTCTAAATTGCCCACAGGTGTGAATGGTTGTCTGTGTCAGCCCTGCAACAGGCTGGTGACCTGCACAGGGTGTACCCTGCATCTTACTGCCTTGTCAGCTGGGATAGGCTCCAGCCCCCCCCCCCCCCCCCCCCCCCCCCCACACACACACACACACACACACACACAACCATGGAAAGGATAGGGGGAATTGATTGATCAAAAGACATTTTATTTTTTCATGAACTATAAAAGATAAGTTTGGTCAATTAGAACATACAGTTTAGTTCAATTGGATATGGAGTAGTGCTTACTTAACAGGCTGAGTTAAATGAACTGTTTCATTACTTAAAAAATTTAAGGCAACGAGTTACCTTGGTTCTTTTAAGTAGATTCAACTTACCCAGGTTTACAGTGAGTGTTTTCCTCACGCCGTCCATGTTATAACAAGCATTTAGCATCAGCTGAGATGACTGACAGTCTCTCACCACCAAAACACTTCAAGTTTAGCTCATCCCACTATTCAAGTAAAGATGAAGTAAACATCCCTTAGTGTTGAACAATCCTTACCTTGTCTACTCAAATAACAAGTATGCCATATTGCCAAAAGTATTCACTCATCTGGCATCGCATGCATATGAACTTAAGTGACATCCTATTCTTAATCCATAGGGTTTAATATGATGCTGACCCACTTTTTGCAGCTATAACACCTTCAACACTTCTGGGAAGGCTTTCCACAAGATTTAGGAGTGTGGTTATGGGAATTCTTTTTTTTAACCATTCTTTCAGAACCGCATTTGTTAGGTTAGTCATTGATATTGGATGAGGAGGCCTGGCTCTAAGTATCCACTCTAATTCATCCCAAAGGTGTTTTCTGTCAAGTTGAGGTCAGGATTTTGTGCAGGCCAGTCAAGTTCTTCCAAACAAACTCGCTTATCCATGTCTTTATGGACCTTGCTTTGTGCATTGGTGTGCAGTCATGTTGGAACAGGAAGGTGCCATCCCTAAATTGTTCCCACTAAGTTGGGAGCATGAGATTGTTCAAAATGTCTTGGTATGCTGAAGCATTAAGAGTTCCTTTCACTGGAATTAAGGGAGATGGCCAACTCCTGAAAAACAATCCCACACCATAATTCCCCCTCCACCAAACTTCACACTTGGCACAGTGCAGTCAGACAAGTACCATTCTCCTGGCAACTGCCAAATCCAGAGTTGTCCATTAAATTTCCAGACGGAGAAGCGTGATTCGTCACTCGAGAAAACATGTCTCCACTGCTCTAGAGTCCAATAGTGGTGTGCTTTACACCACTGCATCAGGTGCTTTGCATTACACTTTATGATGTAAGGCTTGGATGCAACTGTTCGGCCACTGCTGTGAAAAAAAAAATGCATATTACAGTAGGATAGTATACATTTTACAATTTACATCTAGTTGTCCAAAACCATTTTTTAACTCTTGGCAGACTTGTGCACATCTAAGTGTATTTCAGTCACTCACCTCTGTGTTTTCTATTCAGGTCTTGATCCATCTCAGCGTCAGGGAGTGGAAGAACTGATTTCAGCATTTCCATGTCGATTCAACCATGCTGCCCTATTCACCATTTTACAGAAAAACACACTCAAACACCGAATGAATGACTCCTTCTCCTGCTTGGTATGTGAATAAAAACATTTTTAATCGTTTGCTATCATCAAACTGTTCACAACATTAATCACTAATCACACGATCTCATAAAAAGAGTTTTTTTTATCATCTATAGCAAAAAAAATATCAAAGTCTTACGCATCAGAACAGTTATTAAAGAAAAATTTGTAATGGTAATGCTGAAGCAATTAGTTGAATAATTAAAGGTAGTGAAACACCAAAAAGATAACTGACAAGTACTTTAATACATACATGTTTATGTCTACATACATAATATGTTTAGGTTTCTCACTCTGTGACCAGTTATGGTAAAATGATGGTTTGATTGTTCAACCAAAAAAGTAAGAGGATTGTGTCTGATTTCTGGTATATGACAATAACTTTCCCCAGGTAGCAGAAAAAGGTTGACACTAAGGAAACATTAAAGAATAATAGAAACAAAGTAGAAAAACATAGCTTGGGCTTCAGTTGATGAAAAGAGCTCCAGAACTTGACAGGTTTTAAAATTGTCATTATTTTTAACAGACAAGTAAGTAACATAAACTACTTTTTAGCCTAAAGAAAATAAAGTAGGTGAAAAAATGCTTGGGTTTCAGTTTAACTGTTAGTTGCAATCATGTATTCTTTATGAAAATGCACTACAATTTCCGGGACTAAGGCCATAAATTCCCTGTAGTTACATGTATTTTACAGGGATGTAACCTGTAAGTAAGTTTAAGTTTTGTGTAATTTCTGGGCAGTTTAGCTGAAAAACCATCAAGGTTCCCCGTTCCTGCATCATAAGTACACTGTACTTTTTGGGGCCCAGGTCATATTATGTAGTGGCTTAATCTAACTTACAGGTAAGATGAGATTGAGTTAAATTAAATTCTGCCTAATTTTCGGGACTACAGTGTACTTATGGCCTTAGTCCCGGAAATTATGCAGAACTTAAACTTACTGAGAGGGTACATCCCCCCCAAATACCTGTAATTATCAAAAAATAACTTTAATTACATGTAATTACTGTACGGGGTAATGAGCTTTTGATGTATCCAGAAGTTACCAGAGGTATAAAAATTTTCTGCATCTAATTAGGTTTTTTTTCTGTTGTCTGATTTAACACAGAATAAGTCATACCTTTCATTACATGTAGACTGACCAAAGACTTATTTACAACTACATTTAATGATTTTTAAGGCTTTAAACACTAAATCCCTGGATTTTTTTTTTACCTACAACAACATCCCCAAATGAATTCAGTCACCAACTGTGTGGTGAAATTGAACAATATTGGACTCTATGAATGAAGTACACTGTGGATAATTTTCCTTCTACCTAATAAAATAAGAACTCAAATCTTTATAACAATGAGTCAGTATATGTCACTGAATCTGCAACCCTACAAAATTTGAACCCACCCAGAAATGTAACACAACAATACTCCATCTATTTTAGTATTAGACAAGCTCTTCAGTTAATTTGCCATGCTCAGTGACCTTCAAATAATGGCAACGGGTTGCATTTTAACAAGAGATGCAGCCTGACCCTGGTCCAGGGACCTCCTAGGTGGAAATGATCATCTTCTCAAACGTGAATAAGTTGTAATGCCTTCAATTTTAATTTAATGTCTTTTGGTTTGGGGTTAGGTGATTGAACAAAATAAGGTGTTTTACTAATTAAAATTTACTGATCTAGCTTTGAGTTTGAAGTGTGTAAATCTCATTTTAATCAAGGTTCTAATGTTTTCTATCCAAATTAATTTTTGAAGTGTTGCATATTGAAAAATAAATGAAAACAAAAAGAATCTACTCCTTAAGAAATCAAGACTTTTCAGCAGACAGGTTGAAAAATGAAAGAGCTATAGAAGCTCTATGCATATCTGTGTGTTCAGCCTGGGGCATTCTCTCACACTGACTAGGAGATAAGCACTCCAATCAATACTTTCCATATCCCTCATGGACAACTGCTCTTCTGATTCAATGGCAGACAAGGAGGGAGAAGTGAAATGAGGCCAGTGAAATCAACACAATTATACATGAAATTAGAGCATGTTTACTGAAATTAAATGAAATCAGTAATGATGTTGAAAAGTAAAAAAAAAAAAATCAAGTTTGAATAATACTAATAATAGTATTTTGTAATATCATGAAAATATTGTGGAAATTAAGGTTGTATTGTTACCCCCCCCCCCCCCCCCCCCCCCCCACACACACACACACACACACACACACACACACAGTTTTCTGTGTTTTATTTTTCATAAACACATGGGTCAGTGTTGCTATGTGTCATTTACTATCTGTCACAATTTCCTGTAATGTTCCACTGTAATGTTGCTTTTAATTGGCATTTAAAAACATTGCCTTATCAGACAGTGTCTTACTCCAAAATGCACTATTGCAAAATAGTAGATGGACAGATAAGATAGATATGACAAGATTGAATAAAAAATTGAATATAATGTAGAATATACAACTCAGTTCTGTCTATAGTGGCAGTTTCTTGCAGCTGAAACAAATATTCTTCACTTTGATTTTGTTTAACAAAAAAAAATGCAAATTCAAAAACAGTTTTCAGGTATGGCTAAAAAGAGATGAGCAAGTCTCTGGTTGCACCCCTACTGTAACCCAAAGATGATTACCAGATTTAACAGCAGGTGAAACAACATTTCACATCCATTTAACAATTATTGACATAAAAAGAATACCAGAGTACAAAAGTACTATCACATGAGGCCATTACAACAAACTTCATATTTCTATTATTCTTTTTGTATACATGCATAATTTAGAATTTTTTTTCTTAAATTCACATATTTTATTACTGTGGAATCTTTAAAAATATCAGATACTCTAATTAAGAGTTTATGTTTTGAGTAAAGCTTGGAAAACAGCTTCATTTTAGAAAGATCAAGCCACCAACGGGGCACTAAAGTATTATGAAAGGAATTAGATACAGAAACACAAAAATATGTCTTTTAAACAGGATTATTGAGTTTGCTTTAGGGTGATAATAATAATAAATTTTATTTTTAAAAGCCTTTCAAAACACCCAAGGACACTTTATAGAAAGGGTGACACACCTTTCTTCATGCTATAAATGCTAGACTTTTATAACAAAACCAAAAAAAGAAATGCACTGTATCATAAGCTGATTGCTTCAACCATCAGCTGTGCTTTTCCACCCCTTTTAAAAATCTACCTGTGAAGCAGATGGAAAAGGGTCATGGAATCACAGAAAATGATCACTGAATGACAGACCATCTGAAGAGCATTATTTACCTTAGATTCTCAAAACTCAGTCACTTTCCTGTCCATCCATACTCTTTAGACTTAAGAACTCTTTGTTTCATATCACTACCTTTACTTTTTCGGGATGAGGACGCAGGTGTCTTCACCTCCTGCTGTTAGGTTAACTTTCTGTTATGCCTTTGTCATTGTAGATTCTAATCTGCAATGGTAGACACATACAGGTCTATGCTTGCACATGGTTCAGACTCTTGGCCCTTTAAATTGGAAGCTTCCAATGATTCAGTTATATTTGTACTAATTAGAGGGGGGGGGGGTCCAGATTGTGTTGCATGGAGAGATGGACTGCCAGTTGCCTGGGAAAAAAGCCAAATGGAAGAATGTTTAAAGGGATTTACCATGTCTGTTTTAAATCTAGAGCACTCTGGTGACCACAGTTTATAATGGTGAGACTATTTTTAAATTACCTATAACAATAATTTACTTAAAAAAATTGAACAGACATGTATACTGTTACAGGTGTTTGTGATTGCAAATATTGACAGATAGTACTGCTTAGAGTGAAATACCGAAGCACAAAGTTAAGATATTTTTTTTAAAGTCTGGATCATTTAAAATGTTTAAAATACTCCAGACATTCGGAAATCCATGAGGGCAATTAAGAATCAGAATGTTCTCTCAAATAAACACCAAACCAAGGATTGTTGTTACTAATAATTGTTTTTTAGGAGAAAAATAAGAGAGAAAAAAAATCAGTGAGTGTTTCGGTGGGGTTTATTCAGTAATTGGGGACAGTAAATGTTTCAGAACTATGAAATTGATGTTGCCATGCTTCATGGGCATTTTTCTCCATATTTAACAAACTATCAACAACATTTTAAAATATCACTTGAGGAAAAGGATGAGTTTGCTTTTGTTACCTAATGATCCATCCATTTTCTTCTGCTCATGAGGGCAGCAGCCTAAGCTAAGAAGCCCAGACCTCCCTGTCCCCGGCCACCTCCACCAGCTCATCCGGAGGGAGCCCAAGGCAGTCCCAGGCCAGCCGAGAGATCTCTCCAGTGTGTCCTGGGTCTACCCCAGGGGGTCCTCCTGGTAGGACATGCCCAAACACCTCACCTAAGAGGCGCCCAGGAGGCATCCTAATCAGATGCCTGAACCACCTCAACTGGCTCCTTTCGATGTGTATTTGAGCCCCTCCTGAATGGCTGCACTCCTCATCCTATCTCTAAAGGAGAGGCCAGCCACCCTTTGGAGGAAGCTCATTTCTGACCATAGGTGAGGGTAGGGATGTAGATCGACCGGTAAATCAACAGCTTCTCTTTTACATTCAGCTCCCTCTTCACCACGACAGCCCGGTGCAGCGTCTGCATCACTGCAGACGCAGCCCGGATCTGTCTGTTGCTCTCCCGTTCCCTTCTCCCATCACTCTAGAACAGTAGTTCCTCAAATCCAGGCCTCGTGGCCCAGTGTCCTGCAGGTTTTAGATATGTCCCTGATCCAACACACCTGAATCAAATGGCTGAATTACCTCCTCAGTTCCCCAGAGTCCTCCTAAAGACTTCTATATCTGACTCAGGTGTGTTGAAGCAGAGACACATCTAAAACCTGCAGGACACTGGGCCACGAGGCCTGGATTTGAGAACCACTGCTCTAGAATAAGACCCCAAGACACTTGAACTCCTCCACCTGGGGCAGCAACTCATCCCCGAGCCGGAGTGGGCACTTCACCCATTTCTGGCTGAGGACCATGACCTCAGATTTAGAGGTGCTAATTCTCATGCCAGCATCACATTCG
The DNA here is from genome assembly GCF_007364275.1 of Archocentrus centrarchus. NCBI lineage: Eukaryota > Metazoa > Chordata > Actinopteri > Cichliformes > Cichlidae > Archocentrus > Archocentrus centrarchus. The sequence goes on from NC_044351.1 coordinate 5,869,475, forward strand.
GCTGTGAACCATTCCACTGCAAGCTGGAGACCAGCACCTGTATCATCCTTAAAGAGCAGAGATGAGATTCTGAGTCCACTAAGGCAGAAGCCTTCCACCACTTGGCTACGCCTACAAATTCTGTCCATAAAAATTATGAACAGAATCAGTGAGAAAGGGAAGCCCTCGTCTCCCTAATTTTTTTTAATACTATTGATAAAGTTTTAAATGCCCCTCAGCATACTGGTATTGAGCCTTCGCCTGAGGTATGTGAGAAATTCTGTAAGTTCTTTGTGGATAAAGTAAAAAATGTTAGGGCCGTCATTTCACCTCCAACCTTTGACCCTTCAGTCTCTGTTCCTTGCTCTACTGCCTTGTACCAGTTTGAGCCGGTTACTTTACCTTTGCTGTTTGAGACTGTTAGTCATCTGAAGCCCTCAGGATCCCCTAAAGATACCATTCCACCCCAAATTTTTAGAGGCTATTTCTACCTTAGGCTCACTAGTCCTGACTATTATTAACAGTAGCTTGTCCTTAGGCGTAGTTCCTCAATCTTTTAAACATGCCTAAATTCAACCACTGATCAAAAAACCTGGATTGGACCCCACTATGTTATTTAATTTTAGGCCTATTTCCAAACTCCCTTTCTGTCTATAATACTAGAGAAAGTTGTCTATAACCAGTTGAAAGCCTTTTTAGATGAAAATAATATTCTTCAAATCTTTCAATCTGGGTTTAAACCTCTCCAAAGTACAGAATATGTGTTGAGGGTGTTTAATTACATTCTTTTGACTACAAATACAGGAGAACATGCAATTTTAATGCTTTTAGATTTAAGGGCTGCTTTTTACAAAGTGGACCATGATACCATACCATGATATTTTAATTTCTCGTTTAGAGCATTGTGCTGGTTTTCATGGCACTGTTTTGAAGTGGCTTAAGTCTTACTTGACCCAAAGGTCTTTCTGCATAAATCTAAATGAGTTTGAATCATCCCCTGTTCAATTTTGGGACCTCTGTTATTTTCTTTGCATCTGCTCCCCCTCAGAACCATTGTCAGAAAGGATAAAATTGCTTTCCATTGCTATGCTGATGATACTCAGATTTATATGCCTTTGAAATGCAAGGAAGCCAACTCTATACAGACCCTGATTGAGTGTCTTGATTATATTAAAGCGTGGATGGCACTAAACTTCTTGAATTTTAATGAAAAAAAGGACAGAGGTGATTGTCTTTGGCCCTAGCGACTCGGGTGGATCTTCCCCTGTGGACATTGGTTTATTATCACAATATGTAGAGCCATCAGTCACAAATTTGGGTTTTATTATGGACGAGAGTTTTAAATTGGAGGATCAGATCAGTGCAGTGGTGAGATCTAGCTTCTTTCATTTGAGGCAGCTGGCGAAAATAAAAAATATATTATCGAAGAAGCATTTTGAAGTAGTGATCTATGCTTTTATTACCACTAGACTGGATTACTGCAATGCTTTATATGTTGGTGTTAGCCAGTCTACTCTACCCTGTCTGCAATTGGTTCAAAATGCTGCTGTGCGCCTATTGACGGGATCACGAAATAGAGAGCATATTACCCCTGTTTTATCCTCACTGCACTGGCTGCCCGTGTACTTTAGAGTTCATTTTAAAATCTTTTTATTTGTTTTTAAGTCACTACATGTCCTTGCCCCACCTTGTCTTGCTGCACTTACATACTCCTTCCTGGTCACTCAGATCAGCTGATCAGCTGTACCTGAATGTGCCGAGGACACAGCGGAGGCTCAGAGGAGACAGAGCCTTTGCTGTGGCAGCTCCAAAACTCTGGAACGCTTTGCCTTTAGAGATTAAACAGGCCTCTTCGTTGGCCAAGTTTAAGTCTGCTCTTAAGACACACCTATTTTGTTTGGCCTTTGATTAATATGAGTGACTGCCTATTAAAATTTTTAATTTATTTATTTCTAGGATAAAATTATGCTTTTATCATTAATTTTATTTGTGTGTATTATTTTATTGATTTATTGTTAGGATAAATTATGCATTTTATAGTTATTTTATTTGTGTGTAACTTTTAAATTTTTTACCATTGTAAATTTTATTCTTCTCTTGTCCTGATGTGTTTTATGTGCAGCACATTGGTCACTGGTTGCTGTTTTTAAAGTGCTTTATAAATGAACTTGGCTTGGCTTGGCTTGGCTGGAGAAGTCCAACACCCATGTGAAACAAGTCTGACTTATTGCTGGCAATACGGACCAAGCTTTCGCTGCAGTTGTACAGGGAATGAATGGCCCGCAACAACAGGCCAGACACCCCATTCTCACACAGGACCTGTCATAGGATACCCCGAGGGACGTGGTCGACTGTCTTCTCCAAGCCCACAAAGCCCATGTAGACTGGATGGGCAAACCTGCGATGCACACTCGAATATCCTTGAGAGGATAAAGAGCTGGTCCAGCGTTCTGCAACCAGGATGAAAACTGCATTACTCTTCCTGAATCTGAGGTTCGACTAATGGACAGACCCTCTTTCCAGCACTGTGGCATAGGCTTTACTGGGCAGGCTGAGCAGTGTGATCCCCGATAGTTGGAGCACACCCTCCAGTCTCCCTTCTTAAAGATGGGGACCACGACCCCGATCTGCCAATCCAGTGGCACCACCCTAAATCTCCACATGATGTTGCAGAGGCATGTCAACCAAGACAGCCCTACAACATCCAGAACCTTCAGGAACTCATCCAACCCAGGGGTCCTGCTACCAAGGAGTTGTTTAACCACCTCGGTGACCTCAGTGATGGGCAAGTCATCCCCCTCGTTCTCAGACTCTGCTTCCACTACAGAAGGCGTGTCAGTGGGCTTAAAGAGGTCCTCGAAGTCTTTTTCCATAGCCTCACCGATTCTGTTCATAAACAGAATCGCTTCAGTTGTACAGGGAATGAATGGCCCGTACCAACAGGCCAGACACCACATACTCCCGCAGCACCTCCCACATGATACCCTGAGGGACGCAATCGAATACCTTCTCCAAGTCCACAAAGCACATGTAGACTTACACTTGAATATCCTTGAGAGGATGAAGAGCTGGTCCAGCATTCCGCAACCAGGATGAAAACGGCGTTGTCTCTCTTGAATCCGAGGTTCGACTAACGGACGAACCCTCCTTTCCAGCACCCTGGCATAGACCTTACCGGGGAGGCTGAGAAGTTAGTTGGAGCACACCCTCTGGTCACCTTTCTTAAAGATGGGGACCACCACCCCAGTCTGCCAATCCAGTGGCACCACCCCAGATCTCCACACGATGTTACAGGGGTGTGTCAACCAAGACAGCCCTACAATATCCAGAACGTTCAGGAACTCAGTGCGAATCTCGTCCACCCCAGGGGCCCTACCACATAGTTGTTTAACCACCTCTGTGACCCCACCCCCAGTGATGGACGAGTCATCCCCCTCATCCTCAGACTTTGCTTCCACTACAGAAGGCATGTCAGTGGGATTAAGGAGGTCCTCGAAGTATTCCTTCCATTGCCTTGTGACAGTTTTCATTTGTCTAGGGGTGCCAGCCAGGTATCTATACTATAGTTTCAGTTGAAGTCAGCAGTGCCCCACCACTCTATAGACTGTGTGAGTAGATCACTGCTTTCCCCTCCTGAGTTGCCGACAGTTTGCCAGAATCACTTTGAGGCCCATCCGAAAGTCTCTTTTTTTTCTACGGCCTCACCGAAGTCCTCCCACACCTGGGTTTTTGCTCGGCCACCATATGAGCTCCCTCCCCGGGCCTGGCTCCAGGGTGGGGCCCTGGTAACCCTATCTCCAGGCAGGTTAAACAGTTCCCTTGGTGACTCTTCCATAGGGGTCTTTGGAATCTCTTTGGTCTTGGACCAATTTGCCATGGGAAACCCTACGAGGGGGACAGGCTCCCTGACAACATAGCTCCTGGGATCACTGGGTCACACAACCCCTTCTACCATGATAAGGTCTGAAATCTTGCCGTCTGGTTGTGCAGTCCCCTCAGTCCTGACTACCTTCCCTCACTTTGTTACCAACCGATTATACTTTTCCAATATTGTTGCTGTAGATCCTACTTGTGTGGATTAGAGAATGGATATCTCGTTCACTTCTGGCATACAGCTTGATTTTGTCCATGTAATGGAGCTGGCTAATGTTTACTCCATTCCATGGTTGGTATCTGTTGCCAGTCTTGTTAATGGTCTGGCTGAGGGGCTTCAAGCCTACGCAGAACAGTAGTGGGGACAGAGCATCTCTTTGGTAAATCCTGCACTTGATGGTGACTAGTGCTATTAGCTTGAAGTTAGCCTCCAGTGTTGTCCTCCACAGTCCCATTGAGTTCTTGATGAATGTTATTAGCCTTGTACAGTGCCAAGCACTATAGTATCCGCATGTGGGGCATTGAGTCATAGGCTTTCTTATAGTTAGTACAGGTGGGTCTCAGGTCTGCCAAACCTAACCTGCTCCTAAGCAGGTTAGGCTCCAGATTAGAAATCAGCAGAAAAAAAAAATCCCTGCCTACTGACCAGTCTCCAGGCAATAGTGTCACCAATAGTGTCTGGACAGTAGGAGGGTCTAAAGTTTTTAATCACATTTACTGTTTGTGTTTCCCTGATGAGCATAACTAATAAATATAGATTCTTAGATCTAACTTTGTTCCTTGATTTTTTTTCTGTAGGCTGCAAATGATTTTACAATAATTTTATTGTTCTGTAAACATTAATATATTATCTTAAAACATGACACCTACACTGTACCTGCTGACCTTGTGTCAAATTTTCACATAGACTAAGTCTACATTCTGTGATCTGTATTCTTCACTTCCAGACTGTTAAACACCACCAAGGCTGCAGTTGAGAGAATAAAAACTAAAACTGTCCTTTAAACTTTAATTTATTGAAATACTCCATTCTGATCCATCAGAATAATAGATTTGTGATGTTGTCAACTTATCTTCTGTATTTCTGCCAGGTTTATTTCAAGGCTTCAAATAGGCTTGATTAATATAGAAGTTCTTTTTCAGTCTTATGGACCAAATTGCTTAAAGAGCACACTTTGATTACTATGTTACTTACTCTTTTAATACTATGTTACTCTACAGTGCTTTTTGCTGATCCACTCACACACTTACACAGCTGCTTTGTCTGCAGCAGCTACATTGCTTCCTGTCATCGTATTACGTTTAACCACTTTAGATTTTCCCTGTCACATAGTTTAATCTTCCTCTGTAAAATCACCCACTCTAGTGCCAAAACACTTATTTATAATTGCAATTGGTCAGATGCTGCCAACACCACCTCTTTCATGTGAATGTGCAGGGGAAACCCTGGGTTAACTTCACAAGATGATAACCAGCTTCACGTGACCACCTGCCAGTGTTAGGGTAAGTGAATACAGATTACAGAAAGAAACCTGGGGATGTTGATCTCACATCATGGTACAAGCCTCAGGCAGAATCCTCAATTTCAGTGTGAAGAATCAATTAAACTAATAAATTCAATGTGTAAAAACTTTGTTTCCTCTTATAGACCAAACATTGGGACTACTTTACTCAGCTGCTGTCCTATCAGCTTCACTTTGCTGCCGACAGACATATACAGTAATTTCCACAGTTGAAGTTGGTGTTGATTGAAGTAATCAATAGTGTTTACACACCATCCTTGTCTCGCCATTGTTTTGGATTCCCAGTAAGACAAAGACACTGATATTTTAAAGAAAAGCTGCTTCTATGGTCTTGAAAGTAGAACATGTAATACTATATATAAATTTGCACGGTGAAGCGACAGCTCTGTCTGTTGAGGTCAGAAGAATTCTTGGACTAGAAAATGGCCTCATGGGCCAAAAAGAAGCCAGCAAAACCCTGAGGTAAAAATCCTTAACATTTTACTCTCAGCTTTCCATCTGTAGTAAGTTGATGAGAAGCCGAGCTGTTCACTGCATCAGAGCTTCCACACTGCCTTGACTTCTCATGGGTCATGTCATCCCTCAGAGGGGGCAGCGGATACTGGCGCTCTGACATGGAGACGCACAGCCACTGCTGATGGAGCTAACGAGGCAGTCGGCTCGTTAGCTGCTAATTGAGCCGTTAGTGCCAAGACTGGAGTGTGCCATCTGTTTGTCACAGAGGAACATCTTGTCGCTTAACGCCTGCCGATAAGACCCCCTCTCTCTTTCGGTGGTGTGATATTAATAGCTCGAGCCCACAGACGAAAAGAAAAATTAAGAAATTCAAGAAGTGACAAACAAACTGAGCCTTTTGGGGTGGGGTGGGGGGACTAAAAGGCCTGCAGAGGAGGACTCTGCCAGGTCCAGTTAACCCTGACAGGATGCACCATGTCACTGAGACTCTAAATAAAATGCTGGAAGTAATTCTTTTTTGAAGTCCTTTTTCAAAAACTCAACATAAATAATTTCTACAGCTTCTCCTGAAGACACATCAAAAAAAAAGTTTCATTTTCTCGTTTATCAAATAAATGGTGTTCAAAGAGAGCATTCAACTTACATTCAACCAACACTTTTAGAAGTCTCACTGTGAGTAGAACCAGGTCAGGAAATTATCCGAAGTTGAACCCAGCAAGAGCATCTACTTCAGTTGTTTTCACTACTCTATATTCCCAACCAGTTACACTAAACCAATCCTTTTAGCTTTTATCTTATATACTGACTCTCTGACCTAGCATAATGAGAGTGAAATTACACCATCAAGGGAGAGAGAGTGTGAGAGAAAGCCAAAGCATCATCATTGTTGTATCATTTGTCAACTCAGGCCGCCATTTTCAGTTAAGTAAACAACAAACACAAATAGAAGCTGTTGATGTACTGGTGTGAAATATGTCCAAACTTATCACCCTTTTTTTTTTCAGTACCCATGCTACTTTATCTTTACTGTTAGCTGCTGCTGTTGAATGGTGACTTAAACAGGGAACAATGTAGAACTGAATTGTGAATGGACTGAACAGATAGACGCCCCTCCAAAAAAATTGGAATAGTGATTTAGTCCTGATTGTTATTCTCTGACTGATAAATTCAAACACTGCAGCGAAAAGTAGCCAGAAACATACAAAGACTGAACAGGTTAATCACAACGTTGTGGGCTGCGTGGACCTGACCTGTAGTCACATTTGTCCGGAGGTGCACACCAGGTGATGTCATAGGCTGAGAGCGGTTTCTGTAGCTGTTGTGTGCTTTTCAGGTGAACTTTGATGTTGGTGGTTTTCACTTGAGAGGTGCTGCACACATGTTTTCATCATCCACAACAAGACAATAGCTTCTTTCTGTGCTATCGTACTCAAAACCCCTTTATGGGATTCTGTCGCTTTCTCGGCAGACCGCTGCCATTACTTGTTGGATGGCGCTCCCAGCTTAAACTGATAGAGCGGAAAAAATTCCTTTCATTTCAATCTACAAACAATCTACAGATAAAACAACAAAAACAAAGGTTATTTTATTTATAATTTTAGTTAGTTTTGTAAACTCACAATACAGTTTTAGCTAGTTATCATTTTTTCCTTCTAATTATAGTTTTTATTTACTTCAGTTAACGAAAATGTTTTTTCAATTTCAGTTTTCGTTATTTTGTTTGTTTTCGTTAACTATAATAACCCTGTTTGTTACAAATTTTACCACCAGCTTGGTGGTATCACATGGTATGGCCAAACTCATATGCAATTGGTCAGTGGGTTTCCTTGGACACTTCACCACTACCGTAAGGACTGTAAAAGCTGCGCCTGTAGACTAGAAAGCGCTCAAGATTTTAAGTGGGCATTTCTGTTTCGGTATTAGGTTCGGGTCTGCATGAGACATCATTTTGGTCCGGATCTGAACCAGAGTCCGCCTATTATTGACCTCTGCCCTAAAGCAACTGTTTGTCACATCAGCAATGACCTCCAGAGGGCAGGAGTGAAGGGATCATGATCTGCTTTTCGCAGAAGACCTCGTGAATAAAAGTACAGAGGCTTCACCAGATGATGCAGATTCGCAAGAAGAATAGGAGGGCCAGGCTGACATTTGCCAAGAAGTACAGAGACAAACCTCAGCAATTCCGGGGCAAAGTTTATAGACTGATGAGACAAAGATTAACTTTTACCAATGTGATGGAAAGGCTCATGATCCCAAACATACGAGCTCATCTGTGAGACACAGTGGAGGTAATGTCATGGCTTGGGGTTGTATGGTTTCTGCTGGGATGGGCTCATTAATCTTCACTGATGATGTCACGCATGATGCCAGCAATACAATGAGCTCAGAAGTCTACAGAAGCATTTTTCTGTCAATTTAAAAAAAGATGCAACCAAAGTGGGAGGTCCTTCATCATGCAGCAAGACAGTAGCCCAAAACTACAAAAGAGTTCATTGGGGGAAAGAAGTGGAAGATTTTACACCAGCCTAGTCAATCTTCAGACTTACTTACTCCAGACCCTGTGGTGAAAGCCTGGAAAAATGTCACAAAACAAGAATGCAAAAGATTAGTAATGTCAGTGGGTCACAGGTGTAATGCAGTTATTGTAAGCAAAGGATTTGCAACTGAAAATTAAGTCTTATTCACTTTAATCTAAAATTTAAGTTTATTCAATTCAATTCAATTTTATTTATATAGCACCAAATCTCAAAAGTCATCTCAAGTTGCATTATATTGCAAGGTAAAGACCATAAAATGACATAGAAAACCTAACAGTCAAAACAATGAGCAAGCCTATGAGCAATCACTTGGTGACAGTGGAAAGGAAAAACTCCCTTTTAACAGGAAGAAACCTCGGGAAGGACCCGGCTCAGGAAGGGGCAGTCATCTGCCATGACTGGTTGCACCTGAGGGGAAAGACAGAACAAAAGACAGGCTGTGGAGAGAGCCAGAGATTAATAATAACTCGTGATTAAATTTGGAGTGCTGCATAAACAGAGTGAAAAAAGGTGAATGAAAAAGAAATACTCAGTGCATGATGAGAACCCGTGGCAGTGTAGGTCTATAGCAGCATAACTAAGGGCCCACTCTGCTCTTAAGTATCCTAGGAAGCACAAATAATCCAGCAATCTGAGAGCGAAGTGCTCTACTTGGGTCATACGGTACTGTGAGGTCTTAAAGATAAGCTGGGGCCTGATTATTCAAAAACCTTTTATGTGAAGAGAAGGATTTTAATTTAAATTCTGGATTTACAGGGCACCAATGAAGAGAAGCCAATATGGAATAAATCTGCTCTTTCTCTCTCTAGTCCCTGTCAGTACTCTAGCTCCAGCATTTTGGATCCGCTGAAGGCATTTCATGGAGGTTCTAGGACAGCTTGATAGTAATGAATTACAACAGTCCAGCCTAGAAGTAATAAATGCATGAATTAGCTTTTCAGCTTTACTCTGAGACAGGATGTTTCTAATTAAAGAAATATTGCACAAATGTAAAGAAGCAGTCCTACAAATTTGTGTAATATGTGCTTTGGTCAAAAATGACTCCAAGATTTCTCACAGTGTCAAGGTAATACCATCCAAGTTTCTGGTTAGACACCACGTTTCTAAGGCTTGAAGGGCCATGTACAATAACTTAAGTTTTATCTGAATTTAGAAGCAGAAAATTAGAGGTCATCCAGGCCTTTCTGACTTCATGACATTCTTGCAGTGTAACTAAGTGATGTGTCATCTGGATTCATGAGCAGATAAAGCTGGATATCACCTGTATAACAATGAAAATGTATGCAATGCTTACCAGCAGTACTGAACGCAGCCAAACATAAAGATATATCTTTCAGATGTTTATGAATAATTTTTTCTCTAATGATTAAAATTTTATTTGTGAAGAAATTCATGAAGTCATTACTAGTTACTGTTAAAGGAATTCTCGGCTTTACAGAGCTCTGACTCGTTGTCAGCCTGGCTACAGTGCTGAAAAGAAATTTTTCCTCAATTAGTGAGGTATAGTAAGATGTCCTAGCTTTATGGATTCTTTATGGATTTTTTTTTTTTTTTTTTTTTTTTTTAATAGAGCTACAAACTCGTATTTCCAGGCTAAATGAAGATGTTCTAAATTAGTGAGACACCATTTAGAAGATCTTCTAAATGGCTTTAAGCCACGCTGTGAGTTATACCATGGAGTCAGGCACTATTATATAGCAGGTTGGACAACCATTTTGTGGATTTTCCCCTTGACAGCTGGTGGTATTTTCCTGTCAGAGTATGATAACTTTCTCCAGTTGTTCTCTCTGCATTTGATCCTTCTATTTATTTCTACCTCCATGTCTCCATCATTCTGCAACATACTCCCATGGTACTTAAACTCAGTGGCTTCTTATAGTTTTTCTCCATCCATCTGGATACTTCTGTCTGATATTCCGTGTAAACACATGTAAGTCTGTGTTCATTCACTCTTTCATACAACTTCATTCTGTGGCACATAAGTTTAATGCCTCAGTAGTTTCCACAGTCCAGAATATCTCCCTTTATCTTGCATATGGGCACTAACACACATTTTTGCCACTTGTCTGGGATCTTCTCTTCTTCCACAAACTTGTTCAAGGCCTCCTTGAGATAGTTCAGACCTACTCTCCCCATGCAGTTTCAGGCCTCAGCTGGTATATTATTTGGTCCCACTGCTTTACCATTCTTCATTTTCTTTTGTGCTCTTTCCACTTCTCTACATGTGATGGTTTTATACTCTTTGTGGACTATATTGGGCCACTGTTGTTGTACCTCCTATGGATTTTCTCTGTTCATAAGTTTTTGGAAGTACTCTTTCCACCTCTTCGAGAGCCTCTCATTTTAAGTAAGGATCCCCATATTCATTTTTGGCACTTTTCTTTGCCTCTTTGTACGCTGCTCTGTTACACTGTGTTGTAACATTTGCTTTGCTGTTTTCTTCTTTTGTATACTCTTTTGTACACCTATTCATTCCACCACCATTTTTCCTTTCCTATCCTAATTTCCCTGACATTTATCCTAGTAGCTCATCTCCTAGGTCCCGCAAATCCGGGGGTCACCAGCTCCCAGTCTGATGTTCCATTTCTCATTCTCTGTTGGATCATTCTGGTTGCCTGTACTGCAAACTGTTTTCTCTTTTCATCATTTCTCAGTTTCCACCATTTGGTTTTGGGTACTCCAAGAGTATTTCTCTCTCTTTCTTTCAGATTTTTTATTGTGCATACCAAGGGTCATTGTTGGCTGGTAACACTTTCACCCAAGATGACTTTGCAATCTTTGATGTTATTTTTGTCCCTGGTTCTACACACGATGAAATCAACTTGCGATTCTGATGTCCCGCCTTTGTATGTGATCCTGTGTCTCTCTGCTTTCTTGAAGTAGGTGTTAATTACTTGCAGGTTGTGGCTCATAGCAAAGTCAACAAATGGTTGACCTGCTTGATTGCTTTCTCCAAACCCATATATACCAATGGTGTTCTCTTTCCCCTTGTTGGCTCTTCCACAGTGTACATTAAAGTCTCCTCCTATCCACAATTTCTCTCTGTCCTGCACTTCCCATGCCATCCATCCAACCACTCCATCTCCTCCCAAAACTTGGCCTTCTCCTCTTCATCACATCCAGTTTGTGGTGCATATAAACTCATAATGTTCACCACTTCTCCACTGAGGTTCAGCTTCAACCTGATAACTCTGCCTGACTTTCTTCTCACTACTAGAACTCCCTTCTTTAACTATTCAGCCAGGATGATTCCCACACCATTTGGTCTTCCATCACTTCCCATGTAGAACAGCTTGAATTCATTCCCAAGTTCTTTAGCCTTGCTGCCTTTCCGTTTAGTTTCTTGTACACACATGATGTTAATTTTCCTTCTCACCATGAGATCTACCATCTCATGTGCCTTGCCTGTCATACTCTCAACACTCAGTGCAACAATTCTGATGGTCTTCACTGGTCTCTTCTCTCCTCTCTTTCTCCTCTGAGCTATTTTCCTTAGCCATATCTGCTCGTGATACGGTAGCTGTTGTCCATTTCCCGTGAGTGCACGGCAATGTACTTGCACAGCTCCTGAGGCGTACGCTGTAGTCATATTGGGGTGCGTCTCAACCATGTCCATACGGGTCGGAGCAAAAGTTTTACGCCAGATGCCCTTCCTGCTGCATCCCTCCCCATTTATCTGAGCTTCAGATTTATCTGGCTCCAGATGAAACACCATAGAGGCCGGGCAACTTATACTGTAATAAAACCTATTCCCGACTTCTGTGTAATTAAAGTTAATGTAAATGTTATTAAGAAATGATCAGACAGGAGGGGGTTTTCAGGAAATATTGTTAAGTCTTCAGTTTCTATGCCATATGTCAGAACTAGATCCACAGTGTGGTTAAAGTGGTGGGTGGGATTCTTTACATTTTGAGAGAAGCCGGTTGAATCTAATAGTTTAAATGCAGTAAATCACATAAAAAGTCTGAGAAATCAGATGGAAACTCTGAGTAAGGACCAAGTGGATGATAGATAATAATAAATAAAAGTTCTTTTTTTTAATTTTCCAATTAGGGTGGACAAGACTAAGAGTCGGGCTTTCAAATGAATTAAAACTCTGTCTTGGTTGGTGATTAATTAATAAACTGGAGTGGAACATTGCTGCTACTCCTCCTCCTTGACCTGTGCTTCAAGGATTCTGACAGTATGGCTCACGGGTGTTGATTCATTTAAACTAACATATTCATCCTGCTGTAACCAGGTTTCTTTGAGGCAGAATAAATCAATATATTGATCAATTATTAAATCATTTACTAACAGGGACTTAGAAGAAAGTGACCTAATATTTAATAATCCACATTAAACTGTTTTACTCTTTGGTGCAGTTGAGGATGCTTAAATTGTTTTTTGCTGGTTTTTGGTGGTCTGGGAACAGGCACCGTCTCTATGGAAATGCAGGAGGAACGAAGCTGCAGAGAGGTGTGTAAGACTGCAGCTCTGCTTCTTGGTCTTATCCCTGGATAGTCACGTTTTTTTTTTTTTTTTGGGGGGGGGGGGGGGGGGGGGGGGGGGGGTTAATAAGCTGCTCCATCCAAAGTAGGATGGCTGCCATCTCTCCTAACAATACCAGGTTTTCCCCAGAAAGTTTCCCAATAATCTACATGTATAAAGCCTAGATCATCTTTTGGACACCACTCAGACAGACAGCAATTCAAGGAACATGCAGCTAAACATGTCACTCTTGGCCCGATTGGGTAGGAGTCCAGAGAAAACTACAGAGTCCAACATTGTTCTTGCAAATTACACACCAATTCAATATATACTTTAGTGACCTCCGATTGGTGAAACCAGTACTGCTCAATTGAATTACAGTATTATCTTACCAAATCTACATTCAGCCTTAACCCACAGTTTCAAATTTCCTTGAATGTCACCTGCTGCGGCCCCTGGAAGACATTCGACTATGGTTGCTGGTGTTGCTATCTTAATATTCTTGTACAGAGGCGCCAGTAACCAGAGTTTGTTCCTCGGTTAGAAACATGAATGGGTTGGTGTGTACCATGGGGCTTTTGGTTTATGACTACACTTCCTCCTTACAGTCACCCAGCCGGCCTGCTTTCCCAGCTGCTTGGGATCTGCTGGAGTAGTGCTAATGGCAGCTAGGCTACCTTGGTCCACACCGAGACCTGTCAAGCTACTGGATTTTCCAGGGCGCGGAGTCGACTCTCCAATTCACTCAGCCTGGCTTCCAAAGCTACAAATAGGCTGCATTTGTTACAAGTATCATTACTGCTAAAGGAGGCCAATGAGTAACTAAATATCTGACACACAGAGCAATGGGAGGGACAAGAGAAGCAGCCATGCTGCTCAATTAAGAGCTAAGCTAAAAGCTACGTTAAACTAGTGAATTCCTAAAAACAGTAAATAATGTGGATATAATTTGCAAGTGATTCAGCAGAGAGCATACTTTAGATAAAGCATGTGAGGATTACACTATGAAATATGTCATTATATAAGGGGTCAGCAACCTGCAGCTCCGGAGCCACATGTAGCTCTTTCATCCTCATACTGCAGCTCTGTGCGGCTTGGCCCTGTTTTGTTAGTTTGTTTTTTGTTGTAATTCTAAATTGGGACATTATTGTGATCTTGAAATATTAAAATAAAATTATTTTATTATTATTTTTTTATTTTTTATCTCTCAATATATGCGTCACTCGCGGAAGCCGGGAGCAGCTACCGACTTCCGGTAGTATTTGTGGCTCTCAGTTTTTTCTGTGGAAAACGGGTCCAAATGGCTCTTTGAGTGTTAAAGGTTGCCGACCCCTGATGTAGATTAATCGAGTTACACAAATTAAACAGCAAACAGATACAGCAAAACACCACTGTGCTCCAGAACAGGAGCCGGATATGATACAGCAAAACACCACTGTGCTCCAGAACAGGAGCCGGATATGATACAGCAGTTCGAAGTATTGGAACACTTGTGTTTCAATACTTTTGTTCACAAGCAAAATGGGCAGGTTCTGGCAAAAGGTACTATCTTCTAACCTGTGTATCAGATCTAGATATATTTACCTGGAAATAAAAGCTGAGATGTAGATTTATTTGTCTCATATTGATGTTTTTTTTTTTTTTTTTGTCAAACCCACATGTCTCACTGTTCCAATACGATCCTACATACCTGTAGGATTGGTGCACTCCAACTATAAATACTCCTTTTGACCTTGTTGAAGGTAGTGTAGAACACCAGTCACTCACTTGGCAACTGTATATTCACTGAACTTTTACCAGCAGATTTTCATACCTTGGCACAAATCTGCACATTCACACAGTCTTTGTACTAAGGAAAAATTGGAAAAATTAAATGGAAAATAAATGGAAAATTAAAGATATTTTGATGTGTAATCTGACTACACTGGACATTTGTTTTCTCACGTGCTGTACTGTCTAACAAAGTTAAAATCAGAACAACATTGTGATTTATTTTTTCCACTGAAAAAGAATACTATCCTGATTGGAATGTTCTCCTCCAAAATGACACTGCTCCCTTCCATAAGGTACAAGAGCTCTCTGAGAATGGTTTGTTGAGGATAGAAATTATATGAATTATATATTGTGGCCTTCACCTGATCTAAAGTCAGCTGAATGAATTTTGGAATGTCTAAAATAGTAAATAATTGAAAATCCTTAGGAAGAGTGGGAGTCAACCTGTAGTAGAATTCCAGAGACTTAGAGAATCAATGTCAAGGAGCACTGAAGCTATTTTGGCTGCATATGGTGGACAAACACTGTAACAGTTAAAGTTGGTGTACATACTCTACATACCTTGTACATACCCTTTTAACGATGTTATCTTTGCCTGTAGCAGGGTTTAACAGAGCAGTCCACATCAGTGTTCTCGGTAAAAATGTCTGCGGAAAGACATTTATTCATGCCTTTTATCATTCTTCTACTTTTTTCAAGATCAGTCACTTCTTAACATTGAATGTCAGCATAATTCTCTGCCTCTTTCAGTTTAGTCAACCCTCAAAATATGAAAACTCAACACAGATTGAAACTGTTGTGAAGATATGCCTTTTTTTTTATTACCATTGTTAAAAAAATATCCTTCAAGTGAATTACAGAACCATCAAGGTATAAATGCCATTATTTTAATTCATAAAAAATTCAATGTATTTCAAACCTCCCGTAGTGAAAAGTGTCTTTGAAATGAAAACATAAAGTCATGACATTTCTGACATTTTTATATCCTTAAGTGGCTGCACTGAAAAAAACTTTTACAGCAGTACAATCAAACAAAAGAAGAACCTTCACTTTACAATGTAATATATTTGAATTTTAGACAATATTGCTTTATTTTATTAAAAAAACATTGGTCTACCCACTGTCATTTTGCCATACAAATTGTCACGTTCAAATGGCAGATAATCCAGTACAGAAACAAACTGTGTTGAAGGTGAATCACTTTCTCTGCTACTTGTCTTTTATCTAGAGTTGCCTGATGCCAGGCAGAGCACTGTGTGTGTGTGTGTGTGTGTGTGTGTGTGTGTGTGTGTGTGTGTGTGTGTGTGTGTGTGTGTGTGTGTGTGTGTGTGTGTGTATGTGTGTGTCTTTCTGTCTGTAGGGTGTCAGCTCAGTAGAGGTGCTAATTTGTTAATGTTCCTTCTGTGAGGAATCCTAATTACTGTTGTAAGCTTCATGCCTAATTTAGTGATTACGTGTAAGATGAATGAGCTAATGAACATCTCAAGATGTTCCAGTTGTTCTACATCTTTTTGCTGTTTTTTTTTTTTTTTTTAATTCTAGCAGAGAATTAATAATAGAAGAGGTAACCTTTGGACTTTTCTAATTGTGGTATTTTTGAGTTTGCAGAGCCTAACTGTGACTGATATTGATTGGAGTTGATTTGCATCTCCCATAGTTACAGGAAGCCATGAGGAGGTTTTTCAGCCATGAATAAACGTTGGAACAAACTCCTATTTGAAGGGTATTTTTTGTGTTTGTTTGGTGGTGTTTTTTTTTCTTTTTGGGGGGGGGGTTGTTAATTTTTTTTACTTTCTACTTTGTGAATGCAATAACTCGAGAATGATGTGGCCTAGGACTTTCAGATTGATACTATAGATGTATCTACTAAAAATCTCAGACAAGTTTGAATCTTGGTAACCTTGACGTGAAGGCTAGAGGTCAAAGTTTCTGAAAATCTTGTGAACCTGATAACTCAAAAATGATGTCACCTAAGATGTTCAAATTCAGACCGTACTTGGCAACCTTGACCTGAAGGTCGGAGGGGAGTCACATTTTCTGAAAATCCTGTCAGTGTGATCTTGGACAACTTAGTCTTTACCATAATAATGCCAATCACAGAAAGTGACAGTATTCTCAGTGGTTTATATTTATTATGATTTATATGCATTTCTTTTTCCTGGTTCTTAGACATTTACAAGTCACTAAGGCTCATATGCACTGCATTAATATTGATCAAGACCTGGTAATCAGGTGTTCTAGAGCAGCTTTTTCTTGTTTTTGTTTTTTTTTATGATTTATATAAAAGTGTGTCTATAATGAGTATTAGGTTGCTAGGGCTGAGGGGAGGTGACCTCAACAAAGTTTTTATCGATTGCAGTTCTGCAGAAAAAGAACTGAAAATTAGTCTAAATGACACTGAGCCTGTACACATCAGTAAAGTCTGGCCTAAAGCCAGATTATATACAAAGTGTCTAACCTGTCTGCTGTGCATGCATTTGATCTTTAGGGCTGGTTCAGTCCTGGTCAGGTGTTTGTCCTGGATGAGTATTGCGCACGTTATGGTGTTCGAGGGTGCCACCGCCACCTGACTTACCTGAAGGAGCTGATGGATTATTCAGAAAACAACACAATCGTTGACCCCATGCTGCTGCACTACAGCTATGCCTTCTGTGCCTCCCACGTCCATGGAAACAGGTACCCATCTTTCATTCCTACTACACAAAAGTAGTTAGAGGAACCACTGGAGTGATTATAGTCCACGGGGTGGAGCATAATCTATGGTTTTGGCTCATTTCTACAGAATACGATAAGATCATAGACAGCAACAAATCTTTTGTACCTAATCAGTTAAGTAATTTCAAAGTAAGCAATACATGCAAGAACTCACTGTGTGGTAAGACCTGTAAAACGCTATTTGAGAAGAGCCCAGTGAATAGACTGCAAGTTGACCTTTTCATTTATTTGGTATATCCTCAGTCAGCACAGATAATATTTTTAAAATGCAGACTGTCTGAATCTAAATGGCAGGCTCACTATCCAGTTGTTTAATAATAAAGTATGGGCAGATGAAAGATGTACAAATCTGCAAGCAAAGTGCCTTTAAGAGCACGTTCTGCAGACTTCCATACATTCCACTCTGCATACTTTACAAGATTATAAGTGAAGATGTACAGGGGTGGGACAATGAAACTGAAACACCTGGTTTTAGACCACAAGAATTTATTAGTATGGTGCAGGGCCTCCTTTTGTGGCCAATGTAGCGTCAATTGGTCTTGGGAATGACATATACAAGTCCTGCACAGTGGTCAGAGGGATTTTAAGCCATTCTTCTTGCAGGATAGTGGCCAGGTCACGACGTGATGCTGGTGGAGGAAAACGTTTCCTGACTCGCTCCTCCAAAACACCCCAAAGTGGCTCAATAATATTTAGATCTGGTGACTGTGCAGGCCATGGGAGATGTTCAACTTCACTTTCATGTTCATCAAACCAATCTTTCACCAGTCATTCTGTGTATCGGTGCATTGTCATCCTGATACATGACACCGCCTTTAGGATACAATGTTTGAACCATTGGATGCACATGGTCCTCCAGAATGGTTCGGTAGTCCTTGGCAGTGACGCGCTCATCTAGCACAAGTATTGGGCCAAGGGAATGCCATGATATGGCAGCCCAAACCATCACTGATCCACCCCCATGCTTCACTCTGGGCATGCAACCGTCTGGGTGGTACGCTTCTTTGGGGCTTCTCCACACCGTAACTCTCCCGGATGTGGGAAAACAGTAAAGGTGGACTCATCAGAGAACAATACATGTTTCACATTGTCCACAGCCCAAGATTTGCACTCCTTGCACTATTGAAACCGACGTTTGGCATTGGCACGAGTGACCAAAGGTTTGGCTATAGCAGCCCGGCCGTGTATATTGACCCTGTGGAGCCCCCGACGGACAGTTTTGGTGGAAACAGGAGAGTTGAGGTGCACATTTAATTCTGCCGTGATTTGGGCAGCCGTGGTTTTATGTTTTTTGGATACAATCCGGGTTAGCACCCGAACATCCCTTTCAGACAGCTTCGTCTTGCGTCCACAGTTAATCCTGTTGGATGTGGTTCGTCCTTCTTGGTGGTATGCTGACATTACCCTGGATACCGTGGCTCTTGATACATCACAAAGACTTGCTGTCTTGGTCACAGATGTGCCAGCAAGACGTGCACCAACAATTTGTCCTCTTTTGAACTCTGGTATGTCACCCATAATGTTGTGTGCATTGCAATATTTTGAGCAAAACTGTGCTCTTACCCTGCTAATTGGACCTTCATACTCTGCTCTTACTGGTGCAATGTGCAATTAATGAAGATTGGCCACCAGGCTGGTCCAATTTAGGCATGAAACTCCCATACTAAAATGACAGGTGTTTCAGTTTCATGGTCCAACCCCTGTAGATCAAAGCATAATAAGACATGATCGGTCAAACTACCCTGACAATTCACCATGTGTCATCAACATATTCCCTCATGTATTTACAGGTGCTGGTCATAAAATTAGAATATCATGAAAAAGTTGATGTATTTCAGTAATTCCATTCAAAAAGTGTTATATTCATTCATTACACACAGACTGATATATTTCAAATGTTTATTTCTTTTAATTTTGATGATTATAACTGACAACTAATGAAAACCCCTCCTGGTAAACTTGTGCCTCCAGCTTAGATATGCTGCACACATCAGGTTACAAACCTTGTGTGGGTACACAATAAACTGAGACAACACCAGAGTGCAACACATGATTATGATGTCACTTTTGGCATGTGTTGCCAGTGTTGAAAATTGCAAGCATAAACTGCTTGTAGACTGCTGCACATCCAATTGCTGGCTGGCAAACAACTTGATGGTAGGGTTGGGGTTAGGTTGTATTTTACCTACATGGTAAACAAGCATAGTCTCCGAAACTAGAACATGTTAGCTATCAAATCAAATCTTTAACATGCAGTTTTGTCTACAGTCCTTCTTCAAATATTTCCATTTTGGAATGTCAGATATTTTGAATAATTAAATGCAATAGATAATTCCATAAAAAGAGATAGATATGAACCTGCACCTAACTGTAACATTTCGCCAGCAGTCTGGTGCATGCTAAGTGGTTAAGTTTCGGGATTGCAGAGATTAAAGTATGCCTATGCCTGTATACTTTAATCCTACACATCCACCCTAACCAACACTCTTTTTGAACTTTGTGGGTTTTTTCAATACCATCATACTGTATATCAGTGCTCTTGATGGATGAAAGTTATCATTCCCATGGTTATTAGAGAGTTTCAGCAGCTGAACATAAACAAAATGTTTCTGGGGACACCTTTTGTTTGGGGAAAACAAAATAATTACCATAGGATTTGCGGGAGAAGATATTTGAATTTTATGAAACAAGAAAAAAATATATCTGAGGAATTGAGACTCCCAATCAGCACTGTTCAAATTCTAAGAAGTGGAAAATGAGGGATTCTGTTGAAACCAAGCCACAGCTGGGTACACCAATAGAAATTTAAGCCACAACTGCCAAGATGCAAAGAAAAACTCAAACAACTTCAACTTATATACAGGAATCTCTGAAAAAAGTGGTATTGCTGTTTCAAGATGCCCAATATGGAGACGCTTGAAGAATAAATGGGCTATGGTTAAGTCACCAAAAGAAAGCCATAACTGCACAAATGGCACAAAGCAACCCCCTTATAATATGCCAAACAGCACAGAGAGCCTCGAAACATCTGTAACAAAGATGAGACCAAAATTTTGGGTTTTAGCCACAACCATAAACACTGCATTTGGAGAGGAGTCAACAAGGCCAGTGATGAAAAGTACACCATTCCTACTGTAAAACAGAGGTGGACCACTGGTGTTTTAGGGATACAAACAATGCTTTTTGTCAATTTTCTACCAATAAATCATTAAGTTGACCTTGAATACCTTGTTGGATGTAAGCCAAATTTTATTGGATTGTTAATATGACCCACTCTACACCTTTACAAAGTTTTATTAGAATTCCTTCAAAACATTTTGAGCTATGGTGTTTACAGGCATAATGACATGCACTCATGCATGCATGCAAACGCTGCCAACAACATAACCTCCTTGGCGGAGGTAATAAGTATTTGTTGAGTACTTAATATTTTGGTACTCTTCTGTCTTACACAAATTGCAGTAAATTGTCGGGATCTTTCTTCTTTATTAGGAGTCACACCAGCAGGTCAACTGCCTCCAACTTACCCTATCCTCCTCTGCATGTTGTCCTTCATTAGATCCATGAATCTTCTGTGAGGTCTTCCTCTTTTCCTTTGGTAGCTCTATCTTCAACATTCTTCACACACTAAGGTTAATCATGGAGTTCCACAGGGTTCTGTGGTAGGACCAATTCTATTTACACTGTACATGTTTCCCTTAGGCAGTGTTGTTTGAAAGAATTGCATACATTTTCATTGTTATACAGATGATACCCATCTTTATCTATCCATGAAGCCAGATGATACACATCACTTAGTTAAACTGCAGTAATGTCTTAAAGACATAAAGACCTAGATGACCTATAAGTTCCTGCATCTAAACTCAGATAAAACTGAAGTTATTGTACTCGGCCGTCTCCAGTACACTGGTAGGAATCTTGCAGTCATTTGTGACCTGGATGTGCTCTTTAATGCGTATATTACACACATTTGTAGGACTGCTTTTTTGCATTTCTTTAATTAGAAACATCCTGTCTCAGAGTGATGCTGAAAAGCTAATTCATGCATTTATTACTTTAGGCTGGACTATTGTAATTCATGACTATCAGGCTGTCCTAAAAGCTCCCTGAAAAAGCCTTCAGCTGATCCAAAATTCGGCAGCTAGATTACTGACAGGAAGTAGAAAGAGAGAGCGTATTTCTTCCATATTGCCTGTTCTTCATTGGCTCCATGTTAAATCCAGAATTGAATTTAAAAGCCTTCTTCTTGCAAATAAGGCCTTGAATAATCAGGCTCCATCTCATCTTAAAGACCTCATAGTACTGTAGCACCCCAATAGAATGCTTCACTCTCAGACTGGTGGCCTACTTGTGATTCCTAGGGTATATAAAATTAGAATGGGTAGCTGAGCCTTCAGCTTTCAGGCCCCTTTTCTGTGGAAACAGCTCCCCGTTTGAATTCGGGAGACTGACACCCTCTCTGTTTTTAAGATTAATCTTAAAACTTACCTTTTTGATAAAGCTTATAGTTAGGGTTAGATCAGGTAACCCTGAACCCTTCTTAGTTATGCTGTAATAGGCCTAGGCTATGGGAGGGGGGGTCCCATGAGGCACTGAGTATTTACTTTTTCATTCACCTGTTTTACTCTGTTTATATACCATTTTCCATTTAATCGTTAATTATTATTAATCTTTGGCTCTCTTCCATAGCATGTCTTTTGTCCTGTCTCCCTCCCCTCACCCCCAACTGGCCGTGGCAGATGACTGCCCCTCCCTGAGCCTGGATCTGCTGGAGGTTTCTTCCTGTTAAAAGGGAGTTTTTTCTTCACATTGTCAGCAAGTGTTTGCTCATAGGGGATCATTTTGATTGTTTGGTTCTCTCTGTAATTACTGTATGGTCTTTACCTTACAATATAAAGCACCTGTTTGTTGGGATTTGGTGCTGTATAAATAAAATTGGACTGAACTGAACTTTGTCCAGTATATCTACTATCCCCCCTCTACACGTCCAAACCATCTCAGCCTTGCCTCTCTATCTGTCTATCTAATCACTATCTATCCCACTGACATACTCATCCTATACTCATTCTAATCCTGTCCACCCCAGTCACTCCCAACAGAAATCTTGACATCTTAAGCTCTGTCACCTAGGTCAGCCTCCGTTTATTGCCACCGTCTCCAAACCATACATCATCACATCTTTCTGCTTTTCTTCGGTTACAAATCACCCTGACACCCATCTCCTCTGCTCCATCCAGCCTGCACTCACTTCTTTGCCTCTCATGCACTGCCTGATGGTTGACGGCAGGTATTTAAATTTATCTAGCATCACTCCCTCAGCTCCTTGCATCTTCACCATTCTACTTGTCTGCCTATCATTCACACATATATTCATTCTTGCTTGTACTTACTCTCATTTCTCGTGTCTACAGTGAATACCTCCACCTCTCCAGACTTCATTCACCTGCTTCCCACTGACTACAGATTACAATGTCATTTGCAAACATTTCAATCCACAGAGACTCCTGCCTGGCCTCATGTGTTACCCTGTCAATCACCACTACAAATAAGAAGAGCTGATCCCTGTTGTAATCCAACCCTCACCTTGAAATCCATCTGTCACTTCTGCCACACAACTCACAACTGTCTTGCTGTCCTCCTGCATGTCCTGTACCACAATCACATACTCCAATGCGGCTCCTAGCTTCCACTACAATTGCACAGTTCCTCTCTAGATCCACAAAGACACAGTTCAGCTCCTTCTAACTTTCTCTGTACTTATCCATCAACACTATCAAAGCAAACATTGTCAGTTTCTTTAATTACCACAGCCATTTCTATTGTTTTTGAGAAATTCACTACCATCTGTCCTTCCGCATTTCTCTCCTTAACACCATATCTACCCAACACCTAATCATCACTTCTTTTGCCTTCACCTACTTGCCCACTTAAGTCTGCTTCAATCACCACTCTTTCCCCCCAGGAATACTCTCCACCACGTCATCCAACTTCTTTCAGAATTCCTTTTTTTTTTTCTAACATCTAAAATGTGGGGCATATGCACTTACAACACTCATTTAAATTCTGAGCATTACATTCATGATTTACTTTGAGGACATTTGCCATCTCCAACATGTTTTCCCCCCCTCTCCTCCTCCTCTGTCAATAGTAGTCCAGTTTCCACTGGCAGTCTGCTGGCTGACAAGCACTGAATGTGGTAAACCAGAGCCTTGACCAGTCTGGTTTGGAAATCTCATTCTTCATGATCCGCATGTTTGAGTTGGCAAAGATCTTATGCCGGATGCCCTTCCTGATGAAATCCTTCCCATTTATCTGGGTTTGGGGCCTGTATTAGAAGTACCTTGTGGCCTCCCTGTGGCTTGGTTAATAAACTGTCCGGATATGAGCAACAATAGTGTCTTTTAGCAACTTGTTTTCATTAGTAGCACTCCAGCCGTTCCCCACTTGACTCCCAGCAGCCCCTGCTTGTAATTACTGATACCTGTGCTTTCTCTCTTTGTTGACTGATTTAATCAATTAGAAAGCATAGTGATTAGCTTGGTGATTAGCATGGTGATGGTGGTGGTGGGGGTGAAAACTTTTGTCAGTTGGAACTCAAATTTGAATAATTGATGCCCATTCAGGGCTCCTGGAGCTGTCTGAGTAGGTGTGGTTGGGAAAGAGGCTGGTAGCTTCAGAGATGGAGGGAAAAGAAAACTTGATTACAGAACTTGAGTTTTCCCTGACTGTTCCAAAGGTAATGGAACATCAAGCTAATATATTAATAGAAACTAAAAGTTTTTCTGGGAGGAAAAAAAAAACAACTCCTTGATTTAAAATGTTAATATTTTTCTGCTGTGTGAAAGCCCCTAAGGTCAGCTTAGATTTTCTCAGCAAAGCATTTATACAATTTTCAGATCACATCAGTTAATTTTATGGGTTTTTTTTTAGTGCCCACTATATCCAGTGCTCATTCACAATATATTGTAGCTTTTCTTAGTTTTTCTATAAATGTAGGTTGTTTTGTTTGTTTGTTTGTTTGTTTTTTTATATTCAAAATCCTATTGCTCCACTTCAAGTTGTGGCTGAACATTTTCTCTCCTTTATAAAATGACAATTTTTTTCTGAGTAGTCCGACTTTGACTTATTTTCTTCTCAAAATTTAATTTCAAACTGCATTTAAAACATGAAGTGTTAAAAGTTATCCTCTCCTGTCTTATTTATTTTAGTGTTTTACCACTTCAATGTTTTACCAGCATTTTTTACATTTTATAGATCATTGAAAACATGTTTGCAGCATATATCTCTGAACATTAGCGGCTTTACAGTAATGACTGTCTCACTGTGTTTTATATTTTGTGAATAATGAATAACAGAAACAAAGGTGTTAGGATCATTTTCCTACTTTACAGCCTTTGCGAAAAAGAGACTAACAAAAAAACTATAACTTTGCAGAATTAAACATTAATGTTCAGTTGTTTGTTTATGCATTCACAAGAAGCTTTCAGCCTTAAGAGACATGAGGTACCACTGCACATATACCGGTAATCACAATTTACAAAAATAACAGCGCAGATAGCACGCCCTCAGTGCACATCACTGTAACCTATCTGCTATGACAAAGCCAGACAGGATCCATCTAAATCTGGTGAACATTGTGGGCTAGTGATTGTATCTTTGGACTAAAAACATTTCCTGCATCAAAAAAGCCAACAAGGACAAAGCAAGTGTCTAACATCTTTTGGTGGGTAAAGTGTAGCTTCATCAGTAAGGGCCCTATGGAAGTATTCATTTACAGTCTCCTTCCCTTATGATAATGGGAGCTAAAGTGACACCTATACACCAGTAATGTAAAATAAAATGTAATCAGTTGTATCTGACTTGACAAGTGACCCTTAAAGTGATAAGTAGGACAGTTAATAATTTGTGCTCTGGGTTTGATAAAATAGTCAAGCTTTAGCAGGCTTCTGAAGGAGCTGTGAGATGACTTGTTTGAAGGTTTGCGTAGGTTTGATGAGACAGGTGCATTTGAACGAGGATCAAGGTTAAAGGAGCATTATCAGAACCAGGGGGAGGGCACTCGCCTCCTTCTCACCTGTCAGTTCAGATCTCCTCTTCTCCAAGCCATCTACACCACACCGACACAGGATGTGACAGCAGCTTTTACCTTCCCAAACCATTTAAACAACAATTCCCCCAATCTACACAGATAAATGGGGGAGGAGGTAGGTGACAAATAGAATCACGTGCCACTCAGCCTCATCTCCTTTCCACAAATCTAAGGTGAAGTGGCATCCACACCCGGTACACTTTCATGCGGCTCGGCGAGCATAACTCCTGACAACTCTTGTCAACTGACATTAGCACCAAACAACCAGAGGGTTAGCTGGATCCTGAAGGCAGATGCAGTACTTATCGTTTTCACTTGAGCCACGCTGAGTGTAAACACACAAACTAAGTCTGCAGAGATACCCCTCCCCACCACCATCCCTGACCCTGGAGCGGCACTGACAGCAGCCTTGCCTCCATTGAGCTTGCTTCATTTAGCAGCAACAATGCATCTAAACCCCAACAAGCTGTCACTCCCCACTCTGCCTTGAGCACTACCAAACCAAACACTGCTTTGTGTTGTGTTTCTCTGAGCTTGGCGCATTTTGCGTTTGGCTTCCTGCCAATCAGTGCCCCGTCAGATTTGTTTTCATTCACAGGGTTTGAGTGACATTTGATGGGAAATTGAGTTTCACGTATCATTTGAAAGCTCTTGACAAGCTCTTTGTGATGATCAGAGAAAAATATGTCAGGTTCCAAGCTACTGAATTGATTTTAGTAACCGCTGTCACCCTATTAAAAAGAGATTTTTCTGTGCTTTTGTGATTATGTTTTTATTCTTTGCAAAGTTTTCATAGAAATGACAGACAACAAATCTGCTGGTATGGTGCATTCACATGCAGCCTTATTGATTTGAAGAAAAAAATGAGTTGTTTATCTGAGTTGTTTTGAAATAAGCAACATTTTGACAGTTATGATAAACAAGAAGCACTTGAAAAACCTGAAAGGCATGCCTGAAGGCAAAACATGATCTTGTGGGAAGGTGCACTTGTACTCCTTACAAGAATTTAAATGTAAAGAGAGGTGAAAGCCTCAGGTTGAACTGTTGAATTTTGTTATGATTTTCTTTTTTAAATTTCCTTTTTTTCAAGGTAAACCTTTAAACATAGGCATTTAAATAGACTAGAGATTTGATTTCAAATTAAGAATAGTCTTTATAGTAAAGTAAATAAAATGTATTTATAAAGCACATTTAAACACAACTTTCACTGACCAAAGTCTGTATAAACCTATACATATATACACTGCTCAAAAAAATAAAGGGAACACTCAAATAACATCCTAGATCTGAATGAATGAAATATTCTCATTGAATACTTTGTTCTGTACAAAGTTGAATGTGCTGACAACAAAATCACACAAAAATCATCAATGGAAATCAAATGTATTAACCAATGGAGGCTTGGATTTGGAGTCACACACAAAATTAAAGTGGAAAAACACACTACAGGCTGATCCAACTTTGATGTAATGTCCTTAAAACAAGTCAAAATGAGGCTCAGTATTGTGTGTGGCCTCCACGTGCCTGTATGACCTCCCTACAATGCAAGGGCAAACCTTCTTGCCACAGCTTGCATTAATGTGCCATCCTGGATGAGCTGCACTACCTGAGCCACTTGTATGGGTTGTAGAGTCCGTCTCATGCTACCACGAGTGTGAAAGCACCACCAACATTCAAAAGTGACCAAAACTTCAGCCTTAAAGCATAGGTACTGAGAAGTGGTCTGTGGTCCCCACCTGCAGAACCACTCCTACATTGAGTGTGTCTTGCTAATTGCCAATAATTTCCACCTGTTGTCTATTCCATTTGCACAACAGCATGTGAAATTGATTGTCAATCAGTGTTGCTTCTTAAGTGGACAGTTTGATTTCACATAAGTTTGATTTACTTGGAGTTATATTGTGTTGTTTAAGTGTTCCCTTTATTTTTTTGAGCAGTGTATATAGCACAAGGGGCAGTACCGTCCATGGAAAAGACATCTAGAAGCTAAGCTCAAGGCAGCATACAGTACAGGGAAATTAACCAGCTATCAGAGCTGTAGAAAGGTGTGATGAAGAAAACAGTGCCTAAGAAATACAACAAGCTGTCCATAACTGAGGCCTTAGAAACTGCCAAGCAAAGACTCAAAGCATTATTTAACCACTTAAATAGGTATACCCAGGGGTGAAAGTAAGCCGGGACGGTCCGGTACTGCATACCACTAAAAGATTCTGCGCCGGTATGCAGTACCAGCAACAGTTGGAGTGGCTGTCTGCTGTAACGCCGTCATTCAGAACTGGTCACGGCTGTGCTTTGTGTCAGAATAGATCCGCTAGTAATAAGCGGTCTAAAACACAACTTAATCAGTTAATACATTGCTTTTTTTTCTCATTTCAAATTGTTTCTTAATTGTTCGTGCTTTGCTGGAGCCTCAAGTGTCTAGCTTCTCTCCCCTCAGGGTTCGAGGATTTCAGCAACGGACAGCCAAGTCCCATAAGCGGTACAGATGTAGTGCATGTTATATGGAAAGCTAGACCCTCCTATTTCGATTGACACCTCATTCAGCCAATCATGTAACTGGCTGCACCAAAATCAACCGAAACACTACGTGACACCCCCTTGTTATTATTGGCTCTGGAAAACCCATTTCTTAATGTGATTGGCCAAATGAGGTGTCAGTCAAAATGGGTGGGTCTAGCCTTTTATACAAAATGCACTACATACCGGTCACGACGCGACCAGTTAAAAGGCAACGACATGGGTTTTCCACTGCCAATAATAACCAGAGGGTGTAGTTTTTTTCAGGTGATTTTGGTTTGGCCAGTTAACAGGTTAAAATGTTCACCGCTACGTTTAATGTCGGTCTGCTTGTTACAAACTCTCTCAATTAAAAGCAAATAGAGATTAACTAATTTTGTATTATGTTATTCTGCTCAATTTCAACAACACAGCACAGCTCAAAAACACTGCTTATGACCGCAGATTTCATTTACGCTACATGAGAGCACTCAGCTCCAAAACACAATGGTTGCCAAGGGGATTGAGGTTTGTGAAAGTTTGGTGGTTATTTCTGTCCAGAAGTTTTGTATTGGTGGACAGAGGCAGAATGCGTGGAGGTGGTCATCGGTTGTGTTAAGTGTGCATTGTGTGCAAACATCTCAGTTCTTTAACAACAAAAATATATTCCACATTGTCAACTGATTCTGATTTCTGCCTTATTCAGGCAGACTAATATATATATATATGTATATATATATAGGTATGAATGGTTGTCTCTCTGTGTTGGCCCTGTGACAGGCTGGTGACTTGTACGGGGTGTACCCTGCCTCTCGCCGTATGTCACCGGGATAGGCTCCAGCGACCCTAAACAGGATAAGTGGAAGAGGATGTATATATATATATATATATATATATATATATATATATATATATATATATATATATACTTGTGTTTTTGTCATAGTACCAGCAAGAATTTAAAACTACTTTCACCCCTGGGTATACCAGAGACACAGAAGCCAGTAGAATAAACCAGATCTTCTGCACTGAACCATCCAAGGTGTACTCTCAGTCGTGTGAGAACAATATGAGAACAGGCCCCCCACCAAGGCTAGAGATGGAGCAATACTGGAAGAGTATATTGTAGAAGGATGCAACACACAACACCAATGCTCAGTTTAGTGGATCTAAAAGCAGACCACAGAAACCTCCCTGAACAGGATCCAGTGACCATCACAGTGGCAGACACAGAGTCTCAAATATGAAGAGCTGGACAGCGCCAGGCCTTGGCATGACTCACATCTACTAGCTAAAGAAGTTGACTCCACTCCATGAGTGCCTGGCAGCACAAATAAACCAGCTGCTAATGGATGGGATGCACCTGGAATGGCTGGACACTTCTGTTCCCCAAGGATCTCCAGAAGGGATGGGTCCCATCCAATTTGCAGCCAATAACCTGCCCAGAAAGGAATTGGCAGTAACAACAGAAGAGAAAAACACCAGCTACTTGTAGATAGAACAGTCACTCAAAACTGTAAGACCAGACTGACCAACCTATGTACCACCTGGATGGATTACAAGAATGCCTATGACTCAGTGCTTCACATATGGATCCTGGAATGCCTAGAACTGTACAAGATCAGCGGGAACCTAAGAGCCTTCACCAGGAACTCAATGGGGATGTGCAGAACTTCAAGCTAATTGCACAAGTCACCATCAAGTGCAGGATTTACCAAGGAAATGCTCTGTCCCCACTGCTGTTCTGCATAGGCCTGAATAACCCCAAACTTGTACCTCAGGTACAAGTTTGGCTGCAGATACTGACTATGGAATTGTGCAAACATTAGCCACCTCCTCTATACGAACAACATCAAGCTGTATGCCAGGAGTGAACAAGACATTGATCACTGATTCACACCACTAGGATCTACAGCAGTGACATTAGAATGTTATTTGGACTGGAGGAGTGTAGTCAGATGGTAACAAAGAGAGGGGAGGTAGACAGAACTTAGGGGATTGCACTAGCAAAAGGCAACATTGTGGACACTGACAATAGCTACAAATACCTTGAAATCCCGCAGGCAAATGGGAACCATGAAGAGGCCACTAGGAAAGCTGCAACTGCCAAGTACCTGCAGAGAGTAAGGCAAGTCCCTAGGAGTCAGCTGAATGGAAAGAACAAGATCCAGGCAATCAACATCTACGCCCTGCCAGTCATCAGCTACCCTGCTGGGATAACAAACTGGCCAAAGGAGAAGGAGAAGCCACTGATATCAAGACAAGAAAGCTCCTTAACATGCATGGAAGATTTCACCCCAAATCCAGCACCTGAGATTGTACGTTAAACAGAAGGAAGGAGGCCGAGGACTAGTGAGTGTCAGACAAGACCATAGGGTGCAGGTTCAATTTCAATTCAATTCAATTTTATTTATATAGCGCCAAATCACAACAAACTGTCGCCTCAAGGCGCTTTATATTGTGGGTAAAGACCCTACAATAATACAGAGAAAACCCAACAGTCAAAACGACCCCCTATGAGCAAGCACTTGGCGACAGTGGAAAGGAAAAACTCCCTTCCCTAACAGGAAGAAACCTCCAGCAGAACCAGGCTCAGGGAGGGGCAGTCATCTGCCACGACCGGTTGGGCTGAGGGGAGAGAAAGACATGCTGTGGAAGAGAGCCAGAGATTAATATCAATTAATGATTAAATGCAGAGTGGAGTATAAACAAAGTAAATAAGGTGAATGAGAAACAGTGCATTATGTGAACCCCCCAGCAGACTAGGCCTATAGCAGCATAACTAAGGGATGGTTCAGGGTCACCTGATCCAGCCCTAACTATAAGCTTTATCATAAAGGAAAGTTTTAAGCCTAATCTTAAAAATAGAGAGGGTGTCTGTCTCCCGAATCCAAGCTGGAAGCTGGTTCCACAGAAGAGGCGCCTGAAAGCTGAAGGCTCTGCCTCCCATTCTACTCTTAAATACCTTAGGAACCACAAGTAAGCCAGCAGTCTGAGAGCGAAGTGCTCTGTTGGGGTGATATGGTACTATGAGGTCTTTGAGATAAGATGGTGCCTGATTATTCAAGACCTTGTATGTGAGGAGAAGAATTTTAAATTCTATTCTAGATTTAACAGGGAGCCAATGAAGAGAAGCCAATATGGGAGAAATATGCTCTCTCTTTCTAGTCCCTGTCAGTACTCTAGCTGCAGCATTTTGGATCAGCTGAAGGCTTTTCAGGGAGCTTTTAGGACAGCCTGATAATAATGAATTACAATAATCCAGCCTAGAAGTAATAAATGCATGAATGAGCTTTTCAGCATCACTCTGAGAAAGGATGTTTCTAATTTTAGAAATATTGCGCAAATGCAAAAAAGCGGTCCTACATATTTGTTTAATATGTGCATTGAAGGACATATCCTGGTCAAAAATGACTCCACGATTTCTCACAGTGTTACTGGAGGCCAAAGTAATGCCATCCAGAGTAAGTATCTGGTTAGACACCATGTTTCTAAGATTTGTGGGGCCGAGAACAAGAATTTCAGTTTTATCTGAATTTAGAAGCAGGAAATTAGAGGTCATCCAGGCCTTAATGTCTTTAAGACATTCCTGCAGTTTAATTAATTGATGTGTGTCATCTGGCTTCATTGATAGGTAAAGCTGAGTATCATCTGCATAACAATGAAAATTGATGCAGTGCTTTCTAATAATACTGCCTAAGGAAAGCATGTATAATGTAAATAAAATTGGTCCTAGCACAGAACCCTGTGGAACTCCATAATTAACCTTAGTGTGTGAAGAAGACTCCCCATTTACATGAACAAATTGGAGTCTATGAGATAAATATGATTCAAACCACTGCAGTGCAGTACCTTTAATACCTATAGCAAGCTCTAATCTCTGTAATAAAATGTTATGGTCAACAGTATCAAAAGCTGCACTGAGGTCCAACAGGACAAGAACAGAGATGAGTCCACTGTCAGAGGCTCTAAGAAGATCATTTGTAACCTTCACTAATGCTGTTTCTGTACTGTGATGAATTCTGAAACCTGACTGAAACTCTTCAAATAAACCGTTCCTCTGCAGATGATCAGTTAGCTGTTTTACAACTACTCTTTCAAGAATCTTTGAGAGAAAAGGAAGGTTGGAGATTGGCCTATAATTAGCTAAGACAGCTGGGTCAAGTGATGGTTTTTTAAGCAGAGGTTTAATTACAGCCACCTTGAAGGTCTGTGGTATATAGCCAACTAATAAAGACTGATTGATCATTTTTAAGATTGAAGCATCAATAATTGGAAAGACTTCTTTGAACAGTCTAGTAGGAATGGGATCTAATAAACATGTTGCTGGTTTGGAGGAAGTAACTATTGAAGTTAACTCTGAAAGATCAACTGGAGCAAAAGAGTCAAAACAAATACCAGCAGTGCTGAAAGCAGCCGAACATGAAGAATAATCTTTGAGATGGTTATGAATAATTTTTTCTCGAATGTCTAAAATTTTATTTGTAAAGAAATCCATGAAGTCACTACTAGTTAACGTGAAAGGAATACTCGGCTCTACAGAGCTCTGACTCTTTGTCAGCCTGGCTACAGTGCTGAAAAGAAACCTGAGGTTGTTCTTATTTTCTTCAATTAATGATGAATAGTAAGATGTCCTAGCTTTACGGAGGGCTTTTTATAGAGCAACAAACTCTTTTTCCAGGCTAAATGAGCATCTTCTAATTTAGTGAGACGCCATTCCCTCTCCCGCTTACGGGTTATCTGCTTTAAGCTGTGCGTTTGTGAATTATACCACGGAGTCAGGCACTTCTGATTTGAAGCTTTCCTTTTCAGAGGAGCCACAGTATCCAGTTATACGCAGTGAGGATGTAAAACTATTGACGAGATAATCATCCTCACTGGGAGCAGAGTTTAGGTAGCTGCTCTGCACTGTGTTGGCACATGGCACTGAAGAGCATAACAATGAAGGAATTAGATCCTTAAACTTAGTTACAGCACTTTCAGAAAGACTTCTACTGTAATAAAACTTATTCCCCACTGCTGTGTAATCCATTAAAGTAAATGTAAATGTTACTAAGAAATGATCAGACAGGAGGGGGCTTTCAGGGAATACTGTTAAGTCTTCAGTTTCTATGCCATATGTCAGGACAAGATCCAGAGTATGATTAAAGTGGTGGGTGGGCTCCTTTACATTTTGAGAGAAGCCAATTGAATCTAACAATAGATTAAATGCAGTGTTGAGGCTGTCATTCTCAGCATCTACATGGATGTTAAAATCACCCACTATAATTATTTTATCTGAACTGAGCACTAAATCAGATAAAAAGTCTGAGAAATCAGACAGAAACTCTGAGTAAGGACCAGGTGGACGATAGATAATAACAAATAAAACATGTTTTTGATTTTCCCAATTAGGATGGACAAGACTAAGAGTCAGGCTTTCAAAAGAATGAAAACTTTGTCTGGGTCTTTGATTAATTAATAAGCTGGAATTGAAGATTGCAGCTAATCCTCCTCCTCGACCTGTGCTTCGAGCATTCTGACAGTTACTGTGACTCGGGGGTGTTGATTCATTTAAACTAACATATTCATCCTGCTGTAACCAGGTTTCTGTAAGGCAGAATAAATCAATACGTTGATCAATTATTAAATCATTTACTAATAGGGACTTGGAAGAGAGAGACCTAATGTTTAACAATCCACATTTAATTGTTTTATTCTTTGGTGCAGTTGATGAAGCTGTATTATTTATTGTTTTTGAATTTTTATGCTTAAATAGCTTTTTGCTGATTTTAGCTTTGGTTTTTGGTGGTCTGGGAGCAGGCACCGACTCTATGGGGATGGGGTTTTGGGGGGATGGCAGGAGGAGAGAAGCTGCAGAGAGGCGTGTAAGACTGCAACTCTGCTTCCTGGTCTCAACCCTGGGTAGTCAGTTTTTAGGAGGGTTAATAAATTTGGCCAGATTTCTAGAAATGAGAGCTGCTCCATCCAAAGTGGGATGGATGCCGTCTCTCCTAACAAGACCAGGTTTTCCCCAGAAACTTTGCCAATTATTCATGAAGCCCACGTCATTTTTTGGACACCACTCAGACAGCCAGCGATTCAAGGAGAACATGCGGCTAAACATGTCGCTCCTGGTCTGATTGGGGAGGGGCCCAGAGAAAACTACAGAGTCCGACATCGTTTTTGCAAAGTTACACACCGAGTCAATATTAATTTTAGTGACCTCCGATTGGCGTAACCGGGTGTCATTACTGCCGACGTGAATAACGATCTTACCAAATCTACGATTAGCCTTAGCCAGCAGTTTCAAATTTCCATGAATGTCGCCTGCTCTGGCCCCTGGAAGACATTTGACTATGGTCGCCGGTGTCTCTAGCTTCACGTTTCTCAAAACAGAGTCACCAATAACCAGAGTTTGTTCTTCGACGGGTGTGTCGCCGAGTGGAGAAAAACGGTTAGAGACGTGAACAGGTTGGTGGTGTACCCGGGGCTTCTGCTTAGGATTACGCTTCCTCCTCACCGTCACCCAGCCGGGCTGTTTTCCCTGCTGCTCGGGATCTGCTGGGGGGGAGCTAACGGCGGCTAAGCTACCATGGTCCGCACCCGCTACAGGGGCCTGGCTAGATGTAGGATTTTCCAGGGTGCGGAGCCGAGTCTCCAGTTCAGAAAGCCTGGCCTCCAGAGCTACAAACAGACTACATTTATTACAAGTACCATTACTGCTAAAGGAGGCCGAGGAGTAACTACACATGTGACACCCAGAGCAGGAAAGTGCAGGAGAGACAGGAGAAGAAGCCATGCTGGTAGTGAGTCGGCTAAGGGCTAAGCTACTAGCTGAGCTAAGCTAGCGAATTTCTAAAAACAAATAAAGTGAGTAATGTGAATACAGGTGATTCAGCAAAGAGTATGCTATTTAAAGTAGGTGAAGATTACACTAAAATATGTTATTATCCAGATAAATCGAGTTATACAGATATAACAGCTAACAGACAGCAAAACACTGTGCTCCGAAACAGGAACAGGAAGTGATACAATACCGCAGTGAGAGCCAACACCAAGGTGTCCAACAGAGCTGTTAGTTAGCAGGTTGAGCAGAGATGTCCCTGAGACAGTCCAGCACATAACAACAAGATGCAGGATGCTAGCAGCCATACATGGGATGCCAAACCAAGTGGCTGGCATAGTACAAGAACATCTATGCCATATATGGCTGGAAGTGCTGAGGTCAAACTGGAATATACCCCCAAGGGTGGCTGAGAATGACCAAGGTAAGATCCTGTGGGACTTCCAAATAGAGACAGACAAACTGGTAATGGCTAACCAACATCGTAGTGGTGGACAAGCAGAGGAAGAGGCCATAGTAATAGACGTAGCAATATCAAGTGACAATAACATCATGAAGGAACATGAGAAGTTCAATAAATACAAGGGCTGAGAGAGGAGCTAGAGAGGATGTGGAAGGTGAAGGCCAAACTGGGAGAGTGGTTCCATCAGATTCCATTCCAACAACATCCAAGATCTCTGTCCATAAGAGTGCTGTTGTATAAACAGCTGAGATACTGTGCAGGATCCTCAAGCTCCCAGGCCTCTAGTTGCGTACTCAAGTTTGGAGGAGGACAAAAGACAATCCACAGGGCGAGTGGGGATTTAAAAATCTGTTCATTTTTAATCTCATATGTTGGTGGTAGATATTGTTTATATGCTAAAAATGTGTCATTTTAGCCCATTGGTAGGTGGTTGCCAGGTAATGAGACAGTGTCATAATATGTCATTCATAATTCAGCTTTTGTAAATTAGTAAGTAAATTAGATGTTATTGTTATGAAATAAAGATTATATGATGCTTTTATAAGGTGTTATAGTTACATAAATCTTAAAAACTGAGGTATTTTTGCCTGTTGCTAGGTGGTTTTGAGGCAGCATAATGATAACATAATATCTGATATAGATAAGAACCTTCAGGACCCTAAGATGTACGGTATCTTTCTGCCAAGTTTGGTTGCTCACCTGCTGATGGTCTAGAGGAGTTTGCATACAGAGACACATACAGAGATTTTACTGCACCATAATAGATATCAAATATTTTAAAAGCAGCAACTAAAATTTTTTCTCCTTGACCTACACCCTTTTCACTTGAAATCTACTTTGTTATTTAAAAAAAAATTAGTTGTAAAACTCATCAGTCATGTTTACTTTCTGCCATCTTACTCTTGGATGCAGACCGATTGAGCAAGATGAACAACTTGGATTACAGGACAGCTGGCATTGACTGTGGGGGCTCGGGGCCTCAAACAGTCCCTCCATCGTGCATCTTGCTCCCATCACAGTCCTCACATCTTCATTTGTGCAATGAGACCCCTGGCTTCTTAAGCATGAAAGCAAATTTTTACATGAGTGAACACACACACCCCTCACAATGGCTCTGCTTTCTTTTCCCTTAGGATTAACTGGTGCTTGTTAAATAGGGTTGTGAGGACTGTGGTGGTGGGGGTGGTGGTAATGAATTGACAGATTTGGGGAACAACAGGGTTTACAAGTTGTGCTAACAAGTGCTGTTGTGCAAAGAAAGCTGCCTCTCATTACTGATTGAATTTAGTTGAGTGGAGCTGAAGAGCTGTGCTGATGTTCTTGCACAATACACGACCTGCGTCCTATTGTCATCCACCACCAGCTCTACAATCTCCACCTTCCACAAGCTTTAAATAACACTTAATTTGATTTAATTTTTTTTTTATTTAAAACATATTGTTATATGCATTTAAATGATATAATTTACTATGTTTTATTTTATTAGATTTGTTTAATTTGAACCCTTTTAAATTATTACTGACGTGTATTAATCTAACTCCTTTTAATGCTAAGGAGTTTTGCATATTATATATAAAATATTATTGTATACTCATATATTTAATTTTCTTTTCTTTTACAGATTATTTATTTTTTAATATTATCAGAAGTCAACATCATAGAATAAATGTCAGTTAGTATAGTTCTGTTTTGTGCTTTATGTTTTTCTGTCATTATGTTCACTGCTGTCATTTCCACAGTATATAGGTTTATCTTCTCAGTAAAGCAAAACAAAGCAAACTGATTATTATCTCTGTGTATGTTTCACAGGAAGTTACTCATTGGTGATTTAGTATCCTCGATTCTCTCTCAGAGACTGTTGCTTTCTCATCATGCTATTATTTTCAACTTTGGAAAGTCAGGACACACTGTGAGGAGCTCAGCAGAATTGTTGGTGCTCAAGGTGCAGCAGTCATGGGCTGAACTAGTGAAGGCTTTTATAAGAAACACTCATTAACAGACAACCTCCTTGCTTCTTCCTCTGGCGCCCAGCGAGTGCCGTTTTTGAGAGGGTGCTTTCTCTTTCAGCCCACACAGAGAAAGCCCAGAAAGTCAAGGCTGCTTGCTCAGGGTACTGATTGCACCCCCCCCCCCCCCCCCCCCCCCCCCCCCACCCCCCCCCCCCCCCCCCCCCCCCCCCCCCCCCCCCCCCCCCCCCCCGTTCCCTTTTTTTTTTTTTTTTTTATAAACCAGAGAGTGCACTATTCAGACGAGGCAAGAATGGAATGAAGGCTTTAAAAACATTAATGAGCATTCACAAGCACTTTTTTCTTTGCTGCCAGCCAGATGAGTTTTGAGGAGGAAACGAGACATGAGCAGCTCTCCATTTGAATTGGTTAACTTTGAGTCATCATGGAAGTTTGGCTGCTTGATCAGTTTGTTTGGTGAAAACAAGCCAGAGTGGGAAAAGAAGCCAAAAGAGAAAGCAGGCTTTTCTATAGTGTCACACTTTGCTTTTCTTTCATTTCTTGATGTTTAATACGTTAGCTGGTACAGAGTTCTTTGTTACAAAAATGTTTTGATATTTGAGAATGAATTTGTGTGTTCATGTGTCATTCATGTATCAAAGACAGTCTTCAGAGTTTATGTTTTATGATATTCCAGTATCAAATAAGATCTGTATTTATCTGAACTGAAGATGTGAAAGCCAAACTATCTTATGTACAGGGTATACAGTCATAGCAAAAGAAAGTAAAGTCTCTTTCAGTTCTAAGGTTTTTTTGTATTAGGACATCATAAAAAATTAAGCTGGTTCAACCAGGTTCTAAAATTATTTAAACCTCAGAGGAACAGCAGCACATGGCATATTACATAAAGTGCTTTGAGTGTGCTCAAGTAGAAAAAGCACTATATAAGAACTAGTCCTTTTACCATTTACTATGTCATTATTTATTTCATGACATTGTTAGAAAAACACTGAACAAATGGGGTTTGTTTGAAAGGGTTGAAAGCCTTTTTTCTCTAATAAGAACATGGCAGCACAGTTCAGGTTTGCAAAGTTGTATCTGAACAAACCACAAGATTTCTAGAACGATGTCCTTTGGACAGACAAGACCATAGTGGAGATGTCTCTCCATAATACATTGCCACTACTTGTGTAAACCAAACAGACTAGTCATGCAGAGAATGATTACTTCAAGTAATGGCCACTGAAGGTGTGATATGTCATGTGTAGTGGTTCATCTGTGATTGTATTTAAATTCATATTTTTTGTATATTATATCATATTCTGTTAAACACATCATCATACACTATATTCCCAAAAGTATTCATTTATCTGCCTTCACACCCATATGAACTTGTGTATCCCCTTCTTAATCCATGGGGTTTAATATGATATCGCCTACCTATCTGCAGTGATAACACATCAGCTGTTCTGGGAAGGCTTTCCACAAGGTTTAAGAGTGTGTTTATGGGAATTTCTGACTGAATTTCTGAATTACTTATTCTATTTATTTACTTATCTTCTTCTTCTTTTTTTTTTTTTTTGGTCTGCAAGAGCAACTGTTTTGAGAAGCACACCCGAATCTTGTTGTGTATGCTTACCTATGCAATGTCAATAAAAGAACCTTGAATATTTGAACAGAAAAGGTCCAACCCCAAACTGTTCCCACAAAGTTGGGAGCATGAAATTGTCCAAAATGTCTTGGTATGCTGAAGCATTAAGAGTTCCTTTCACTGGAATTCAGGGCCAAGTCCAGCTCCTGAAAACCAACCCCACACAAAACCCTCTCCACAAAACTTCATGCTTGGCACAATGCAGTCAGACAATTACCGTCTCATCCATCAGATTGCCAGATGGAGAAATATGATTCATCACTCCAGAGAACACATTTCCACTGCTTTAGAGTCCAATGGCAGCATGTTTTACAACATTGCATCCAATGCTTTGTATTGCGCTTGGTGGTGTAAGACTTGGAAGCACCTGCTTGACCATGGAAACCCATTCTATGAAGCTCTCTATACACTTTTCTTGAGCTAATCTGAAGGCCACATGAAGTTTGTAGGTCTCTAGCAATTGACTCTGCAGAAAGTTGACAAACTCTGTGCACTATGCACCGCAGCATCCGCTGACATACATTGTCATTTTACGTGGCCTACCATTTCATAGATGAGTTACTGTCATTCCTAAGTTCTTCCACTTTGTTATAATACCACTAACAGCAGACTGTGGAATATTTAGTAGTGAGAAAATATCCTGACTGGACTTGTTGCACAAGTACTGTAGCATCCTATCACACAGTGGAATTCACTGAACTCATGAGAGCGACCCATTCTTTCACAATTTTTTGTAGAAGCAGTATGCATGTCTAGGTGCTTAGTTTTATACACCTGTGGCCATGAAAATGATTGGAACAGCTGAATTCAATGATTTGGATCAGTAAGCTAATAGTTTTGGCAGTATATTGTATGTACCAAAACAGCACAGACAAAAAAGGTTGAGTGCAATCAGTCCGGAAACCACACTTAGTGTTCTCACATTTTGTAATCCTAGTGTGGGTAGTGAGGCAATACAAGGATGTCTAAAAGCCACATTTGGCAGTGGAGGTGTTGGGAGGGCTGAATTGAAATTACATTTTAATTTCAGTAATGATTTTAGTTTCTAGTGATTATGAAAACAAGATAATGGAGATAAATCAATTTTTTTTCCTATTCATTTTCAGTTGGAAATGGTAATTTTGTCCCCTTAACGACCATGTAGTTTCACTTGTTATCCTTTGGCTAACAAGGTGTATTTAGAATAAGTAAAATTCATAATAAGATGAAGTTAAGTTTTAGGAAGAAAATTTACACCTGAGGCAACGTGGTTCCCATCTCCACCTGCAGGCCAGTATTAATGGATGGTTTCCTTTTTTAAAACAAACCCCAAGACATTTCTTTCCACTCATGCTTACATTTAAGGTATGGATTTTATTCACATTCAATTTTAATTGTGTTTATATTTAAATCTTGGACCTTTGCTAACATTTTACTGTCTTAGTGTTGCTAAGATTTTGCAAAACTATAGTTATGGCTCATCTTTTTTTTTTTTTTTCTCATGTCTCTGAAGCACATTGGATACATGTATTCCTAATAGCTGTTATATAAATAAAGATGAACTGAGTTGAGGAGACTTCTTTTAGTATCCCACATTGTTCACTTATTATTAGGGTTAGCCACCAAAAGTACTAATTTCTATTTAAGAAAAGATAATGCTTTAGATTAAAAATAAACCCTTTCACAATGCTAACCACATGGTCGAAGGCAAACTCTTTTCTGCAAGAAACTTAGTTTTCAGTCTTCAAGTGCTGTTTACAGTTTGGACGTTTTGCATGCATTCACTTACGTAACTGCCATGGCTGACTATGCAAACAGCAGCTGTTTGAACATTATTCATTATTCCAGAATTGCTTATTTTTCTTGTTGATTTTATTATATTCCTCCATAACATATGCTGATTCTAACTTCTTGTGTCTTACATATTTCTGAATATTTTATATTGATAAACAACAACAACAAAAAAAAAAGACAGCCCTCAAAAGAACTGACAAATGGTGAAGGCTATTAGGGCTGTCTGGGCTATCTGCCTTTTTATGCTAAGATAAAGTGATAGTCAACAGTTAATAAATAAATTAATGATAATGAGCCACACTGGCATGCTTGATTTTGCAATGATGGATTTAGACTTGTAGAAACATGTTGATGTGAGTGGACAAATGATCGTATATTTGTTTGGGGTTTTTTTGTTTGTTTTGTTTTTACTGTTACACGACTCCATAATGTAGGGGTTTGCGCAGTCACTTGGCAAGTGAAAGGTCACTGGTTAAATTCCAGCAGGAGACACAAATGCCCTTTGGGGTTGTCAACATGCAGAGGCAACCACTGAAAGTAGCTTTATACATTAAATCTGGAACCCATTATTCATCAGTTGTTATGCTAAAAATGCAAGCTGCTGTCTACAGACAGTGATTTGTCACCATTATGTAAAGGTGAGTCAACTGATGCCTCTTTTTTTTTTTCTCTCTTGTGCTCCTTTTCTCTTTCTCATCAGGCCAGATGGGATAGGGACAGTCACCATGGAGGAGAAAGAGCAGTTTGAAACAATCAGAAGTCGTCTTATGGCTCTACTGGAAAAGCAGATCACACATTTTAGGTATGCCCACATTTATACTGGAATTATAAACTTTTTTTTCTGTGAAAACCAATAGAAATATATATTCTTCTGAAGATTTTTTAAAATTCTCTGTGGAAAATGTCAGGGTTTATGTGGTCATGGAAATTCTGTAAAAGTCACGGAATTTGAAACTATTAAAAAGGTTTCCTGACAAAAACACTTTAAATCACATATAAAGAGCAACAAAATCAGTGTAAAGAGCAGATTCTGGTGTATAAATGGATCAGCAAATTTCACCTGGGAAATTCAATATTACTTAATATTATGGTAAATGGACTAGTTCTTATATAGCACTTTTCTACTCAGTCTGAGCACTCAAAGCGCTTATATAGCATGTTTACATTTACCCATGCACACCCATTCATACAAGCACTTCCATGATTAACTAAGCTAAGTGCTTCAATTATCTAACATTCACACACATTCACACTCCAACGGTTGCATCGGAGAGCAACTTGGGGTTAAGTATCTTGCCCAAGGATACATTGGCATGCAGCCTGGAGTAGCCAGGAATCGAACCACTGACCTTCCAATCAGTAGGTGACCTGCTCTACCTCCTGAGCTACAGCCACATATTGGTTTCATTCATTATTTACTACTGTACGGGGAATGCTGGACAAGCTGGAGAGATTATGTTTCTCAGCTGCCTTAGGAACACCTTGGTGTACCCCCCAGAACAGCTGGATGTGGAGGGAGGACTGGGACTCCCAAATAGGTGGCAGAAAATGGATGGTTAGATATTTTCAATTTTTAGGAGCCAAAACTATTGTTTGTTAAACTTTAACCTAAGGTGGGTTACTATAGTGCTGTGAAAAAGTACACTGCTCCAAAAAATTATTGGAACGCTTTGAAAACTCATCAGAGAGAGAAATCATGTTGGATAAATGTACTGATATGGACTGGGAATTGTGTTAGAAATTAAATGATGCCACATTGTTTGGTAGAAATTAAAATGATAAATCTACAAAGGGCTGAATTCAAAGACGCCCCAAAAAAGTGAAAAAATTATGCAACAGGCTAGTCCATTTTGCAGACATGTCATTGCAGCAACTCACAATGATACTTAGTAATATGTATGGCTCCCACGTACTTGTATGCATACCTAACAATATCCGGGCATGCTCCTAATGAGACGGTGGATGGTGTCCTGGGGGATCTTTTCTCAGATCTGGACAAGGGCATCACTGAGCTCATGGACAGTATGAGGCACAATCTGGCAGCATCGGATGGACCGACACATTACGTCCCATAGGTGTTCTATTGGATTAAGATCAGGCAGCATGGGGGCTAC
Organism: Archocentrus centrarchus; assembly: GCF_007364275.1. Taxonomy (NCBI): domain Eukaryota; kingdom Metazoa; phylum Chordata; class Actinopteri; order Cichliformes; family Cichlidae; genus Archocentrus; species Archocentrus centrarchus. The sequence continues at coordinate 5,912,159 of NC_044351.1, forward strand.
TCAGTAATATTAATTTCTTCATCCTCTGGCAACTGTCTATATACTCTCTGCACACGAGGCCAAGCATTGTCATGTACCCACAATAAGGAAACCAAGACCCACTGCACCAGCGTAGGGTCTGAAAATAGGTCAGAGGATTCATACCTAAATGCAGCCTGGGTGCTGTGGCCTAGCCTGAAGAGGTCTGTGTGTCCCTCCATTGATATGCCTTCCTAGGCCATCACTAACCCACCATCAAACCGGTCATGCTGAACGAGATTACAGGCAGCATAACATTCTCCACAGCTTCTCCAGACCCTATCATGTCTGTCACATGCACTCAGGGTGAACCTGCTCTCATCTGTGAAAAACACAGGGCTCCGGGGGTGGACCTGCCAATTCTGGTATTCTATGGCAAATGCCAGTCGGTCTCCATCGTGCCGGGCAATGAGCAGTAGAAGATGTCAAGCTCTCAGGCCACCCTCATGAACTCTGTTTCTGATTGTTTGGTCAGAGACATTCACATCAGTGGCCTCCTGGAGGTAATTTTGCAGGGCTTTGACAGTGCTCGTCCTGTTCCTCCTTGCACAAAGGAACTGATACCGGTACAGCTGATGGATTAAGGACCTTCTACAGCCCTGTCCAGTTCTCCTAGAGTAACTGTCTGTCTCCTGGAATGGCTTTTGTGCTCTTGAGACTGTTCTGGGATCCACAGCAAAACCTTCTGGCAATGGTACATATTGATAGGCCATCCTGGAGGAGTTGAACTACCTATGCAACTTCCAGCTTTCACCTCATGCTACCAGTAGTGACACTGACCCAAGCCAAATCCAAAACTAGTTTAAAAAAAAAAAAGTCAGGTGCCCCTGCAGTCAACTATTTGCGATAATGAGCAATGAGCCTTTCATCGTTGTGGAGGAATTTTGGCCCACTTTTCTTTGCAGAATTGTTTTAATTCAGCCACATGGGTGAGTTTTTGAGCATGAACATCCTGTTTACGTTCATGCCAAAGTATCTCAATCAGATTTAAGTCTGGACTTTGACTAGGCCATTCTAAAACCTTCATTTTGTTTTATGTTTTTGTTTGAGCCATTCTAAGATGGAGATGCTGTGTGTTTTGGATTATTGTCCTGCTGCATAGCCTAAGTGCATTTGAGCTTCAAGGCACCAGATGGTGGTTGGGCATTTTTCAAAATTTTCAGTTAGAGAGCAGAATTTATGGTTCTCTCAATTGCAACAAGTTATCCATGACGAGAAGCAGCAAAACAGCCCCAGACAATCACACTACCACCACGCTGTTTGACTTATATACCTGATGTAACAGAACACACACCTTCTTAAACTTTCAGCTTTTATCTCATCACTCCACAGAATATTTTCCTAAAAGTCTTAGGGATTGGCAAGATGTATTTTGGCAAATGTGAGATGAGCCTTTGTGTTCTTTTTGGTCAGCAGTGGTTTTTTACCGTGGAAGTCAATAACAGTCTCTTTCTTATTGTTGAATCTTGAATGTTGACCTTTAACTGAGGCTCGTGAGGCCTGTAGTTCCTTTGTGACCTCTTGGATGAGTAATTGATGTGCTTTTGAAGTAATTTTGTTAGGTCAGCCATTCCTAAAGGATTCACCAAGTTTTCTTAATTTGTGCATAATGGTTCTCATCATGGTTTGCTGGAGTCCCAAACCCTTTGAAATGGCTCTGTAACCCTTTCCAGGCTGATAGAGATCAGTAACATTGTTTTTCATCTGTTCTTGAGTTTCTTTAGATTGTGGCATGATGTGTTGCTTCGTGAGATCTTTAAGCCTACTTCATTTTTCGAAAAGGTTCTATTTTAAGTGATTTCTTGATTTAGATGTGGCATTACACAGGCCTGGGTATAGGTAGTGAAACTGAATTCAGCTTTCCAAGAAATGTGGTTAGTCATAATTCATAAATTAAACAGGAGCTAACCATGATTAATTAGCATTTTTCAGTTACTTGGTTTATCTAACATTAAAATGATTTTGAATGTCTGAAATATGTAAGCATGAAATACACACACTAAAACAAACAGAAAAATAAAGCAGTAAGGGGGCAAACACTTTTTAAAAATTTTTTTTTTACAGCACTGTATATAATACACCAGAAACTGGATAGAAGAATTGTATTTCAGTATCCTGGTAATAATTTAGTTTTGACATGTAACAGTCACTTCCTGTAATAAGTTCATTTTGAAACTTTGGTACCTTATACACTTTATGCAGGTTTGTCATCATTTTCTCTCATGTTTGTCAATGCAAGTTACAGTGCAATTAGTTTTTCTGCACTGGACTACTTTATAAAATAACCTTGACTCCAGCAGCTTTTTTTTTTTTTTTTTTTTAATATTGCACATATAGAAATTGGAAACAGTAGCAACAGAGAACAGTAAAATATATACACTGTAAGCTTTAAAAATGTTAGTATGTTCTGTTATTTAAAACTGGAATTGCAAAAAAACAAACAAACAAAAAACCAACCTAAAACATGTAAAACTACAGACATGTTATCTTCATTCTCATAAATGAAATGAAGCAGTCGGTGTATTTTGTAGCCCCATCAGTAGCACACAACAGGTGCAAGACATGCATTGATGGCAGCTGATGAGACCTCCCTGAATCCATTCAGTGTTGCTGGCGCTGTGTGAGGACATTGTGAGGATGGTGTGAAAGCGACAGCCCCAAGACCTTGAGCAGCACTCATCTGAATGGACCTGTGCCATTAACTGTACTGAAGCCCAGCTCTTTAAACCCTTCATGCCTGAGAGGGCCCTCCATCTGGCTCCAGGGAACAGAGTAGGGGCTGGGAGGAGGGGGTTGATCAGCAGGAGTCATTACTAACTCACCTCAACAAGAGGCTAATGCTGATAAACAATGACCTGGACAAGGCTGGGATTATGCAAATGTCACCCAGACAAGAGCTGGATTTCCACAGTTTTGTTTGGATTAAAACTGAGCTCAGCCACTAAAGATTCATTTAGGTCTATAAATTTTAATCAGAGCCTGTAATGATGATTACTCTTTGATCCCCAGGCAGATTACCAAATCACATTTCTTTTTCCAATTATATTTCTACAGAGATAGATAAAAGTGTCAGGACATGATTATTACTGTGCTCTAATCTGTACCATCCCATGCTGTCAGATAATGCAGTTTAGGCAAGTTTTGGCAAAAATTGCATTTGCAGGTTTTCCTGCTTACATCTCTCTTCAACACAAAACTTGCCTTAAACTTTGCTGTTAATGTGTGTAAAATGTCTATCCTATCACTACTCCAGTCTTCAGCATGTCTTCCTAAAATCCAGCATTCTTTCAGTAAAACAAAATGTTAAAAACAGGAAATAAACTACAAATGCATTCTGTAATGTCGTCATACTTTAATTTAAAAAACAAAGCAAAATTCATAACTTCTGTTTTCTCTCATTTTGAGATGATAATGGATAAATATTGCTGCTCCCACACATTCATTTCAAAGTGGGTACAACAGACAAAGATATGTCCATATTACAAGTATCTACTGACCAACTGTGTTTAGAGCTGAGGGATTGTATTGTACGGTCTTTAAACGATAACGATGGTTATTTCTGACCACGATTAAGCTTATTTATCTGTATTTTTGTCACATTTATCTGTACTTGCAAACATAGAACAGTCTCCGTCTGACTTTATTAATTCAGTAGCTCTTTCAAGACTGACCTTGTGGTAACAATTACCAGCCATGGACTCCCACAATTTACTTTACAGGATCAAAAACTGAAGTTAACTGTGTCCTACAGAGCAGGGAAACAGGTTAAAAGATATAGATATACTATATGAAATATCACTAAAAACTGACAAATAAGGGAAGGTTTGCAAAATAAAGAAAACTGTCAGATAAAACTGTATCTTGTCATGTAAAAACAAACAAACAAAAAAAAAGAGCAAACCATCAACCCAACATAATTGCAGGTGAGTTAACAGAAGTGGTGATGGACCATTTCACAGTGCAACACTGATCTATCAACGGGGTCTAGAAGGAAGAGACCCTGTTTATGCATACAGTGACAAAGACCTGGACAGCTTGCAGAATTATATTGTTGAGTGTTTTGAGCGAGTTGGCTTGGGTAAACCAGACAAGACAGCTACTCCCTCTGGCAACAGCGTCCACCAAGAGAAGCCGCCCTGAAGACTCCCCAGACATGGCCTCTCCACATGGCTGACATTTTGGAAAACACCAAAGACACTTTGGCTCTTTGGTGTTTGCACAGTTTATTTCTCTTTTGTCACTTTTCATACCCTTTCTCTTCTCTTTCTCTGCTAAACAATGTGTTTACTTCACGTTCAGTGCTGAGATTTTCCACACTAGCGCAGACGTACACGCAGTCATGCCGAACACATGCGTACACACATGCACGGTTATGCAGTGTGCGCTTAAGTGCACACACACGCACGCACACTCAGACACAAGCTTCTTTCGTGTACATCCAACAGTTCACCAGTTAGTTTAAACTGGTCAGCTCTCAAAAATTCTTTAGAGTGGTTGTAAAACAGGTGACCCTGAACCATCTTTTAGTTATGCTGCAATAGGCCTAGCCTGCCGGAGGGTTCCCATTAAGCACTGTTTCTTTTCATTCACCTCTTTTTACTCTGTTTATACACCACTCTGCTTTTAATCATTAATTATTATTAATCTCTGACACTCATCCACAGCATGTCTTTTGTCCTGTCTCTCTTCCCTCAGCCCCAACTGGTCGTGGGAGATGACTGCCCCTCCATGAGCCTGGTTCTGCTGGAGGTTCCTTCCTGTTAAAAGGAAGAAAGCACTGTTGCCAAGTGCTTGCTCATGGGGGCTCATTTTGACTGTTGGGTTTTCTCTGTAATTATTGTAGGGTCTTTACAATGTAAAGCACCTTGAGGCGACTTTTTGTTGTGATTTGGCGCTATATAAATAAAATTCAGTTGAACTGAATTTAAACATGGCCACACTGAGGTTTGCGTCATGGAATGTACATGGAGTTGGTTCCAGGGAAAGTAGGTTAAGAACTGTTAATCAGTTAAATTACTTAAAGGCAGATGTTGTCTTTCTACAGGAGACACATATGTCCAAAACATCTGTACACATACCTCTCCACAGTTCCCTCACACATACTCAGCCTGCTAAAACTCCAAACAAAAGGATGTCGCCATATTTATTAACAGAAAGATAAACTTCAACATTAGCAACACTACAATAGAAGGCAGATTTATAAACTTATCTATTCAAAATATGGATTTATGTATTGCTAGTATATATGGACCAAATGTTGATTACCCCTCCTTTTTTCATGCTTTCTTCACTTCATTGTCTGATCACGCTGATACTTCACTTCAACCTGGTATTTAATCCAGATATTGACAGGCTCACTACAGCAGTGCTTCAAAGGATCTTGCAGTCTGCAGACATTCTTAAACAATACATGAAGGATTTTGGTCTTTGGGGTTCATATCATCCCACATACTTTTCACCAGTACACCACTCACACTCTCACTTAGACTACTTTTTAGTTACCAGCTCCATTATGATGGATATCACAGACACTCAGATTCATCCTATTACTGGGTTTTAAAGGTGTCTATCTCTTTTACAGAGAAAAGAGTCACCTGGCCGGGGGGTGGTTTGGGCCTCCTTGGCATTGGGGGGGGCTCTGCCAGGTGTCGGGCTGTTCTTGGGCGCTTGGGGCCTCGGGGGCCGCATGCTCGGCTCGTGCTGGGGGTGCCGGCCTGTGGGGTGTGTGTGGGGGGGGTGCTCATTGACTCTGGCTCTACTCAGATCTTTTTTTTTTTTAAATCCCTGTTTTCTATCCCTTTCCTTATTCAGATATTCAGTTCATCATTCCGATTGCGAAAACTGCCAGACGTGACAGGCTTTAAAAAAAAAAGAAAAAAAAGAAAAGAGTCACAACACCAATTAGGTGTTGTGAAATTGGAAATTTAATACATCATTACTTAAAGAACAAGATTTCATTAATTATTTCAAAAAGGAATGGGCAATGTATTTAGAAAATAATGACCTTTAGGAAACAGAATAGGCAGTAATGTGGGGCAAAATAATAGCTTACTGCTATTACATCTCCTTACCATGCATGGAAGGTTTCACCCCAAATCCAGCACCCTAAGACTGTATGGTAAACGGAAGGAAGGAGGCCAAGGACTACTAGTGACTGTCAGAACCACTACCCTAGATGAAACAACAAAGATCCATGAATACACCAGAAAGATGGCCACAAAGGAAAATGTGCTCAGGCAGCAGAAGCCTGAGAAAGAAGAGGCGAAAGAACATGAACCATCATGGAAGAACAGTCCTCTGCACGGCATGTACCACTATCAGATCAAAGAAGTGGCTGATATAGAAAAATCCTACCAATGCCTGGACAAAGCTGGACTGACAGACAGCACAGAGGCACTAATCATGGCAGCACAGGAACAAGCACTGAGCACAAGATTGATAGAGGCTGGGGTCTACTACACAAGGCAAGACTCCAGGTGCAGGCTGTGCAGAGATGCTCTGACACAATCCAGCACATAACAGCAGCGTGTAACATGCTAGCAGGAAGGGCATACATGGAACACCATAGCCAAGTGGCTGACATAGTATACAGGAACATCTGTGCCGAGTATGACCTGAAAGTCCCGAGGTCAAAATTGGATAAGCTTGTGATGGCTAACCAACTGGACATCGTGGGAGTGGACGAACAAAGGAAGAAGGCCGTAGTGATAGATGTTGCAATATCAAGTGATGGCAACATCAAGGAGAAGGAACATGCTAAGGCTGACAAATACCAAGGTCTCAAAGTGGAACCGGAAAGGATCTGGAAGGTGAAGGTAACACTGGCCCCCGTGACAATTAGAACACTTGGGGCAGTGACCCCCAAACTGAGAGAATGGCTCCAGCAGATTCCATGGACGACATCCGAGATCTCTGTCCAGAAGAGTACAGTCCTGGGAACAGCTAAGATAATGCGCAGGCCCCTCAAGCTCCCAGGCCTCTGGTAGAGAACCTGAGCTTGGAGGACAAAGACCATTCGCAGGTCAAGCTATACTACCAGTCAAAAGTTTGTACACACTTACTCATTCATATGAATGAGTGAATAAGTGTGTCCAAACTTTGATGATTTTACAGCATTTACAAGCTGTGATGTCTGCCTTTATATGGGCAGACATCACAGATAAGGGTTTTAGCAAGTGCTCCCTTAGGAGGGTGCCTGAACTTTTTCACATTCCATTATTGGAATGTGAAAAAGTGTGTACTTGGTTAGATTTTTTTCAATGTTCACTAAATATAAAATGATGTATTAACATTTCAATGAAGACTTGTTAATTAGTATTAACTTCTTTTCACTAAAAAACATTACCGTATTTTTCGGACTATACGTCGCTCCGGAGTATAGGTCGCACCAGCCAAAAAATGCATAATAAAGAAGAAAAAACATATATAGGTCGCACTGGACTATAAGTCGCACTTTTTTTGGGGGGGGGGGGGGGGGGGGGGGGGGGGGGTTGATAGAATCCGAGACCCAGAGCACAAATTCCATCTTGAACGGCAATTTAAAATAATAATGGATTAAAGAACAGGACGAACACGGTTAAGCCTACGTTATGCTAACGTAGCACATTCAGCTACATGACGCACAACGAACACGTGTTCGGTATGTTAAGGTAACATTAAGTTATTCAGATAACCATAGCATAAAGAACATACTGACAAGTTAACCAAACCATCAATCCATTGAATTCTTCATCCTCGGTGTCACTTCTAAACAATTCCGTACACTCCGTAGACGAAGCGCCGCTTCCTCTTCTGTGTCACGTTAGTCAGACTCGTCGTCAGCTGCAGTTCCAATTATTCCAGCCTTTCTGAATCCCAACAGGATGGTTTGTCACTGAAGCCCATGTTTTCTTGATCCATCCAATGACTTCCAGGAAAGTTGGGTGGCGCATTCTCCCAGTTGCCGTTAAGCTGTGCTCTCCGTCCATCATCCACTGCGCCCACAGGTTACGCAAGACTGCCTTAAAGCTGCAGTTCACGGAGATGTCAAGTGGCTGGAGTATTTTGGTTCATGTGTTATAAATGTCACATATACGTCGCTCCGGAGTATAGGCCGCACCCCCAGCCAAACTATGAAAAAAAGTGCGACTTATACTCCGGAAAATACGGTATATAGAATTTGCCCATGTACTGGAATTTAGTCACTGATAATCAGCTTTTCTCTTCTGATTTCATGTTTTCAGTCAGACGTCACTTATTTTATTAAAAAAGTACCAGCGTTTTGTCAGCAAACTGAATATTAGTCTGACACTAGTTTCTGCAATTTTTTTGTCAGTCTGTAATTTCAGTTTGGGGTCTGAGCAGGCTTCAGTGTGCCTGTCTGAGTAAAACCTGACAAGCCCTGCGACCTCTTACTTATATTGTCTTGTATATTTTTTAGTATTTGTTTTTATAGTACTTGTGGTTACTGTTTCTTGTTATGTGCATGTGAGACATGCATTATTTGGAAATCAATACAAATAGCTTTGGACAATATTTGGATGATAAAGTGATGGAACATGCAAAAAACATTTTTTTCCACAGCATGTTGGAACATCCATTTCCTCTCTGGCTTTGTGCAAATGGACTTTTTCTGAAACAGAAAAGGATCTCTCAGCTTTATTGACACTGGCTTATATATTCTGTCTTTACCAGAAAAACAAAGGAAACATGAACTCATGTTTGTCATGTCATGTATATGTAGGAAACAAGAGGAAGTTAGCGTGGATGAATGGGTCAGCAAGATGATGATAACATGATGTGTGCAGCATATAATTTACACCACTTTAGTGTATTTTTTCATTGTGCAGGTTAGTCAGAGAGACATCATTAAAACTTAATGTTTGAGGTAGACATCATAGGAGCACAGGCAAATGTGCTCTTTTAGTGTCATCAACAACCAATGTCGTTCTCTCATGCCATTTGCTTTTAGAGAAAAGAAATTACACTAGAAACACTAGTGAAACTGACACTAGTATAATTTCAATTGATTTCTTATGGAAATGCTAGTTCACCTGCCCTAGCAGAATTTGTTGCAAGATTGACTCCAGTTTGTTAACGGCTGCAACAAAATTACCCATTCCAAGCTGTTCACCTATAAATTCCTTTTATTAAATGAATTCATGTTATTAATTTATAACAGTATACATGAATTGTGAGAAAATCAATCTTGAGGAAAAAATTGAATGAAATTACATGCATATGCAAAGCACTTATTTACAATTTGCTCATATTCATTTATTATCCTATCATTATGATGGCCATGGTAACTGAGAAAACATCTTCACAAGTTACACAGGCACAAAACACTGCAGAAATAATAAGCGAAATCTGGATTTGAAATGTTTAAACAGTTGAACAAAAAAACTTCATCTGACCATCTGTCCCAGCACCACCAGCAGTAGCAAGTAAGCATTAGTGTCTGAGTTACTTTTTAGTGTCCCCTCAAAATCTAATCAAAGCCTTCTAATCTCCCTAAATAATTTTGCTTTTGTTTACAATAATTTTACTAAATAACAAATAACAACCAAATTTTTCTATACTGATTAGACAAGATATTCTACTATTTAATCAGATATCACATATTCACTTATATAATCATTCATAAATCATATATGTCTACTTACTGTCAGAAGCTTGCTTACCTATGCAGATAAAACATATTCACAGACATTTCAGGCCTTTTCAGCATGGTTTACTCTTTAATGGCTATTGATTTTTCTTTTAAATGAACATCATGAACTTCTGACTTTACTTAAAGTATGAACTGAATCTTTAAACAAAGTCCTATGATATTATTTTATTTTTGTTACTTAGGTTCATAATTTTTTCTCTGTTAGCAGAGCAGAACATCTGCCTGTTCTTTTTTTGGCTAATAAATGGCTGGCCTATGTGACTGCGTGCCTTTGTTTGTTAAGTACTGTTCACTTGTCAATTAGCAACGAGAAACCTGCATGAACCGCCTCATCTGTGCTCAGAGGTGAGAAAAGCTTCCTTCATCAGTGTAATTAGATGAGAGCAGGCAGCCATCTGTTGCCAACTGACCAACGTTTTCTCCTGCTGAACCCATCTTCCCATTCTTCTTCTTTTTTTTTTTTTTCTCTGAAGTTGTCCTTGAGATTGTTTCTAAATGCCTGCCCATGTTTTGCATCTGCAGGTATTGCTTTCCCTTTGGACGACCAGATGGGGCCCTAAAGGCAACTCTATCCCTTCAGGAACGGGTAATGGGCCAGTTATTAAATCGTGTTTTAAATATGTTTGCACAAACGTCCTGCAGGGTTGTTCCTAAAACATACATGTAGGGAAAAGGAAAGGTCTTTGCCTATATTTACCAGCTGTCTTATGGTCAGCTTAATCACCTATCTGTGTCTGTGCAATCTGACTCTAGTTTTAAGTGGTTATCAATATTGTCACATAAAGCACTGAACAATTTTCAAGGAAAAAAGAAAGAAGAATTATACTGCTAATAGAAAGACAAGAAAGCTGATGCTAATTGTACAAAATCATTCAGTTGTGTTCAAACACAAAGATTCAGCCTGCAATAAATTTTCCTAAAGTCAACATACTCTGCTCATTTCCAGAACTACTGCCTTTAAGCCAGTAGTTCTCCTGACATGCTCCACTTCAGAAGTTGAAAGACGTTCATGCCACAAGCCACTAAAAGTTTTATCAATCATTTATAATAAAAAAGCTGAATTTGTTGAGTAAAGCTCAGTATAATAGCACCAAGAAACTTGCATATTTTCTTTACTTGAGTTATATTCAGTCAACTTATTTTCACTTCAGATTTTTACTTGGGTCCTCCACACCCCACTTCCTGTAGCCCTATATAGACTCCAATGATTCCAATGAATCCTCACTGTTTGAAATAAAATTGGCCACCCCTGGTGCACAGAAGATTTGAATAGCAGGTGGGTGGGGCTTCTTTCAAGCAGCTCCTAACAAGACTACAGCACCTCTACTGTATACCTCTTAGCAGAAATGGTAGTCTGGAAAATGGCCTATTTGCTGCTTGTTTATATATATATATATATATATATATATATATATATATATATATATATATATATATATACTCTTCCACTTATCCTGTTTAGGGTTGCTGGAGCCTATCCCAGCTCACATAAGGTGAGAGGCAGGGTACACCCTGTACAAGTCACCAGCCTGTCACAGGGCCAACACAGAGAGACAGACAACCATTCATACCTATGGGCAATTTAGAGTGGTCAATTAACCTAACCCTAGTCTTTGGACTGTGGTAGGAAACCAGAGTAAGCCCACATAAACACAGGGAGAACATGCAAACTCCACATAGAGAGGCCTGGGCTAAGGTGGAATCATCATTGTAGCTCTGAGGCAGCAGTACTAACCACTGCGCCACCGTGCTATCTATCTATCTTTATATATATATATATATATAAAGATAGATAGATTTATATATATATTTATATATATATATATATATATATATTTTTTTTTTTTTTTTAACCTAAAATGAGATATTTGTGTTTTTTCAGGTTTTGATGAAAGACATCACTACCCCTGTTCCTCCAGAGGACATGAAGAAACTGGTGCAGAGGTGTCTGGAACAAGCAGCTCAAATCAACTACTGTCAGCTGATTGAATATGCTCAAATCAAGGGTGAGAGTTCATAGCCTTATTTTTACAAAAGGGGACATGGGGTCACAGTAAATCATAGATAAGATTTGATAGTAAAAAATATGGCTAACCCAGAAACCAGCCTACTGTACACACAGCAGAGGTCCATCTGAAATGTAGTTGTATTTGAATGTTTGAGTGCATAGCTAATCTGCTTTTTCAATTCTGCACCTTTGTGGCTGCATTTGGACCTATAGTGGACCCTCGGGTAACTCCAGAGAAAAGACTGGAGGACATGATGAGGCTGGGAGAGCTATGCATTGAAGTTCTGCAGCAAAATGAAGAACATCACTCTGAGGTATTTTATTCCTTTTTGTTCTTTCTTTAATATATATAAGGGCTTCACTACTAATGAATGAACAAGTAACAAGCATTCAATATGAACTAAAAGACTGCCAGACTTTTGACATTTTTATTTCATGAAAGGTCCTTTTGTTTCCCACGTCAGAATGTTTTGACAGTGACAGATTTCTTAGCATGATTGTCTATAGAATGTGTCAGTTTATCTGCATACTTAGACTAACTATTAAAAAATAAACTGTATAATTAAAATTTTTAGTTTCTCCAAGTACTTTTGGGCCTCTAAAAATTGGGGGGATTGTGTATGAAAATAGGTGTAGTTCCTAACAGTTAAACAACACTCAAACCTGTAAAGCTGTGCCTTAATCACATCTTGATTGTTTGATTTAAAATCCACTGTGATGATGTACTGAGGTAAAATTACAGAAGAAAATGCAGTTGTTCAAGTAATTACTGATCTAGCTGTATAAAGTGTGCTGAGATGACTTTTTTGTGAGCTTGCACTAATGAATTGAATTCGAATTGTGCAGGTCAGGGAAAATTGTGGCAATCATGCCTGGGCATAGCATAAAGTCCCCATGCCTGGGTTGACCACCCTCCAAGTAGCTTATTAGACAGATGTTTTCCATTATTATCACTTTCATTACTGCAAACAGTTGCTGCAAAGTTTCTATAAAAAAAATAGATCTCTAAGTGATGATGTGAGAAGCTGTTCTCAGACCTCACAGAAGTAGTTTGCAAAGAGACAGAATTAAAATGATTAGATTTTGCCACATTTCTGAATTTAACAGGTTTTGAATGTTGAACAAATTAAACAAGAAAAACAGGGATAGGTTTTTGTCCTGTAGGAAATGTGCATACATTTCTGGTCTTTCTAAGTGAAGCCTCTGGCTTGCAAGTTTTTTGTTTTGTTTTGTTTTTTTTTAAAAACAAGAATAGTGTTAATACATCAAAAGAAAACACTGAACTAAGTCTATTTTTGTGCAGCAGTAACAGAAAGGACAATTTTTCTGAATAAATTCTTCAGGTGAGGGCTTCTAGCACATGCAGGACAATGATTGCTGACCCCTTCAGGGTCATTACATATGAAATTAACCAAATCTGAAAAACTGGTCCTTCTTGACTCTCAACGAAAAGCTGAATTTTTTATACACCAAATTATTGTAGAAAATATATACATTACTGTGGAAAATTTGTATGCCATTTCTTATTACCTCTGCCAAGGAGGTTATGTTCTTGGTAGTGTGTGTATGCATGCATGCATGTCATTTTGCCTGTAAACACGATACCCTGAAATGTTTGAATTCTGATAAAACTTTGTAGGGGTGTAGAGTGGGATCATGTTAACAATCCATTTAAATTTGCCTCATGTCCACTAAGGTCCTCAAGCTCAATTTAACGATTTATTGTTTGAAAACTGGCAAAAAGCCTTATAACTTAAAACTACAGTTCTTACAAGGAGAGGTCTGCCTTTTTGCTCTGTTTAAGTTCACTTATTTGCTTTAAAACAAGTTACCTCTTTAACAAACTGTACATCACTGGGGTCACATGATAACCATGTGCAGAAGTAGTAGATTTCTAGCTCTACTACTTGAGTTGACATCAGAAAAGGCAGTCTGACTTTATCAGCATACATTTTAGGCCTTTGGTAGCATTGTGGGTATGTAAAGTTTGTATTTTTATGTTATCTATCCTCACCAACAATTGTGTTGTGATATTTTTGATATTTGGTTACATTTAATTTAAGTAACCTGCTATGTTCAAATTGTATACATTTTTGTTGTTTCGAGACTAGTTTAAGTTTGCAAAAGCACAATGGCAATAAATAAGTGAATAAATTGTTGATTTAATGATGATGTTAAATATGATGTTAGCAAATTTATAAGTTAAAAGTATGCAATAAATACATAACACATATAATAGCCAAAAAGACAAAGCTATTTAATTAATGTGAACATTATATCTGTACATATTAAAACAAGCAGTGTATTGATTAAACCTTTTGTTTTAGTTTCACACCATTCCTTGCAACACCAATAAACCTGTAGACAAGGAGAATATCATCTTCAGCATCTTGATGTGAGGAAGGTGTTTAGCTAGCTGTCTAGTTGTATCCTGCACATAAGTTATATGGTACTTACAATATTTTGACAATACACAAAATATTATATTGTTATTACAAGTGTAATACACATTACACTTGTAATGATCATAGTTTCTAATTTATGAGGCTTTTTGTTTTTTCAGTTTTCGATCAACAAATCATTAAGTTGGCCTTGAAGACCTTAGTGGATGTAAGGCAAATTTTATTGGATTGTTAACACAATCCAACTCTACATCCCTACAAAGTTTAATCAGAATTCATTTTAAGCATTTTGAGCTATCGTGTTTACAGATGTACACACGCAAACACTACTGAAAACATAACCTCCTTGTCAGAGGTAATAATGCTATATAGAACTGTTTAAAAAATAATGTTTCTTACTGCCATTGTTTGTATTGACAGCATATAAGCATGTAGGGAATTATATATGAGGATTTTAAATATCACGTTACTTTGGACCTCTGATCTTCTTACTTCAATAATTATTAGAAGTATTAACAAAAAATTTTGATCAAAAACTTTTTCACTTGATATTTCTTACTAAACAATTAAACACATTTTACTAAATTATGAAATGAATGCCACACATGTACTATATCTACAAAAAAATTATGCTCAAAATGATGTCAAGTATGTTAAAATGGTTTTCAACAGGGCAAAACTCATAATTTGTTCCTATTTCTTTAGTTAAATCTGCATAAACCTTAACACAGTTTGGAAGGCATGAAACTTTTGCACCAACAAGGTGATTCTCAATGAGCTCTTAGTCAAAAATCTGGCATATCTCTGCATGGTGTGAATTTGAGGAAAGGTGAAAAATGGAGGACAAATGAACGTGGTTGGCCTAAAAACAATGAACAGTAACTGAAAGTAATGTCCTTAGGAAATAGGAAAAAATACAGCAAAGACTTTCTACTGTTTGCTGAGTCCTCATCAGTAATGGTCTCATTGGATGGGTGGATGTCAAGAAGCCATTGTTAAGGAAGGAACTGGACTCAAAATTGGTGGCAGCAGGTCTTATGGAGTGATAAATTAAAATTTGAAAAATTTTTAATTCAATTTTATTTATATAGCATTAAATCACAACATCAGTCATATCAAGGCACTTTATATTGTAAGGTATATACCATACAATAACGGTTCAAATCATCATATTTATGTATAGGTAAGGAGAGAGGTCCAACAGTGTCTACAGCCACCTGGAAAACATGGTTTGGGGCTGCAATTCAGCCAGTGGTATTTTAGATCTTGTCAAAATTGAAGGAATGAATGAATGCAGAAAAGTACCACACTGTCAGTGTTGTAAAACCATATCTGGATAGAAAAATAGACAATAGAACACTGTTAGTCATAAATTGGCTTCCTCAGAGTCTGGATCTCAAAATTATTGAATCAATGTTGCATACTTTTGACCAAGAACAGAACAAAAGGCAGCTAACATCCAAAGAAGAACTTGGAATGTCCTTCAAACAGCCTGGACAACTATTCCTGAACACTGCTTAAAGAAACTGCAGTAATACTTGCCTAAGAGAGTTCAGACTAAAGAATAAAGGTGCAAAATACTGACATTCAAATTTGTTCGAATTGTACAAACTTTTTTTTTGTCTTGTTTATTGAATTTCAATGTAAGTTTGTATGTTTCAATAACTCACTGCACCTATTTCCCATTTTCCTAGCAAAGACTTGTACAGTACTCTATATATTTTATTGAAAGCATGCAAAATTTTACATTCACATTGTGACTATTTTTCAAGTGAAACTCTTCTGACCATGAGTTTGTTTTTTTTTTGTTTTTTGTTTTTGCTTTGTTTGTTTCATCTGAGTGGCAGTGACAAAGATGCCACATGTCACTTGATCATTTCATTTGCATTCTTGATCACTTTTCACAGCACTGCCAATTCCCCTTCTTTTTCTTCTTTGGCAGCACTCATGTTAAATTGGCAGATGACATGGCAAGTGGTGGCATTGCATTAACGTCTGCAGTAGAGGCATGATGAAAACAACGCCCACAGCCCATATGCACGTGGAGTTTTATGCCACAGTGTAAAACTGATCAATCTTAGGTGTTGAGATGTGGCAGTTTAATCAGCCCTAAGTGGCAGCATGGTGCTCAGGCATCTGTTTCTGCACTATTATTAACACACCACGCTCTGCCGCTGTCATGGCGACTGGTGGATCCTTCAGATGTGATGTCAGCCACAAATTAGAGGCCTTTTTTGCAGAGTGCCGTCACAAGCTGTCAGAGCTTAAATTTAGAAATGAATAATAATTGTTTACACGGTTGCTGTCTCTGTGGACAGCATGCTCACTGCCTCACCGGTTTGTGTTGTTGCTGCTTCATTACACAGATGTCAAAGTGATGAACTGGAGTTAAATCAATACTGCTATCTTCTCTCTATAGTCTTTTGGCTTAAAGATCCCTTCTGAATATGTGTTTAGGCCTATCTTGCCCTGGAGAATTCTTTTAATGGCAGAAATTTGTTTTAGTGTCTTTATTTATGTGACTCCTTTGTTTCTCCTTTTCTTTTATTCTGTCATGGGAAGGGAAGAGAGGTAAGTTTGCTGTCAGCAACCATCCTCCCCTACACTCCATAATCCACATGTCACTGAATTTTTCTCCCTCTTAGATGAAATCATTATACCAGGCTTTAAATCTCTCATAGTATGGCCTGTGATTTCAAAATACTTATGGGCTTCATTAGTTACACATTATTATTATTATTATTATTAGTTGTAGTAGTAGTAGTAGTAGTAATATGTTTCAGGTTGATTGTAATATCAAACAACAGGATTATTATATGTTATTTATATCACAAATAAGGGAACATTATATCCTGGTGGAGGCAATTTCATATAAAATAGTGTTTTGTTCACTGTGTGTGCAAATGAATGACTTGCCAACTCAGTACAATGCTCAATGAAATACTCTCACAAAGCACTCCTTAATGTGTAATTATTTTCTTCTAGTGCTATTTGTGTGAGCAGAAGGTTATTCCACCAACAACTTAATCAGTGAAAGGATGCAGGATAGGTCAGATAAGATAACAATATAAACATGAAAGAAAGGCCAGAGTGATCATGGGCCTCTTGGCTGCATCTCTGATTAGTCTTCTCCTTGTTTGAGATGAAAGTTTAGAGGGACGGCCGGGTCTTGGTAGATTTGAAGTGGTCTGATACTCCTTCCATTTCAATATGATTGCTTGCACAGTGCTCCTTGAGATGTTTGAAGCTTGGGAAATCTTTTTGTATCCAAATCTGGCTCTGAACTTCTCCACAACAGTATCTCGGACCTGTCTGGTGTGTTCCTTGGTCTTCATGATGCTCTCTGCGCTTTGAACAGAACCCTGAGGCTATGACAGAGGAGGTGCATTTATACGGAGACTTGATTACATACAGGTGGATTCTATTTATCATCACCAGTCATTTGGGACAACATTGGATCATTCAGAGATCCTCACTGAACTTCTGGAGTGAGTTTGCTGCACTGAAAGCATAGGGGCCGAATAATATTGCACACCCCACTTTTCAGTTTTTTATTTGTTAAAAAAGTTTGACACATCCAATAAATTTCATTCCACTTCACGATTGTGTCCCACTTGTTGTTGATTCTTCACAAAAAAATTACAATTTTATATCTTTATGTTTGAAGCCTGCAATGTGGCAAAAGGTTGAAAAGTTCAAGGGGGCCGAATACTTTCGCAAGGCACTGTAAAATTAGACCAACCCTTATCTGAGTGACTTTAATCTGACCACAGCACTTATACAGTTGAAGTCAGAAGTTTCCATAAACTGAACATGGGCATGAATGTCATGGTAATTTGGGGCTTTTAATGATTTCTTTGAACTGTTCTGTTTCCAGGGTGGAATGATTGTACAGCATATAGCTTTAATGACCCAAAGTCAGCCCCCAGAATGCTGTGTCTCCCCTGCCTAGTCCATTGGATGGGGTGACCCGCAGACACTCCCCACCCCCAGTTTCTTGCCCCATGGTTGGGATGACCTCCTGAGTGGTCATGTCTGTTTTCTGTTTTTTTCTGCTCCCTATTTTCCTTTTGGTTCTGGTGCCTTGCCTGTGTTCCCTTGTCATATTGTACTGTTCCCCTGCCTGCCTGTTGCATTGTGTGTTTCCCTGGATTCCCTGCCTGTCTGTGTTTTGCATTTATATTTTGGACTACCAGCCGTAATAAAGTTTCTTCTTTTGTTTTGAACTCCACCTCTTGTGTTTTGCATTTGGGTCCTATAACACTCCAAAACGTGACATACATACAGGCTCAAAATCACACGCTTTCATTTGAGTCTTTTAATAAGTGTTACTGAAGGTTCTATGATGTCTTTTAACTTGCCAAGGCCTATTTATTTCTAGTGACCATGATTGACTACAACTAGTAGTTTCTCTTTGGCAGCATTAAATAGATTTGTTTGACAGCACTCAGTGGATTGACCAATACCCAGAATAATAAGATAGTCCAAGGAACTCAGTGAAGATCTAAGAAGGAGAACTGTAGATTTACAGAAGCCAGGAAGGTCTCTTGGAGCCATTTCTAAACAGCTGTAGATTCCAAGATTGTCAGTTTAATTATATGTAATTGTATGTAAGTAGAAGTTATTCAGATCTGTCATCACTTTGCCAAGGTCTGGAAGAAGACCCCTCGGATGAGAGGAAATTAGTTACAATGTTCAGGAATAACAAGAAACCACAAGACTCAAGCCTGCCATAGACCAGAATCTGCTGAGACACCAGCATTACTGTCCACAGTGAAGCGAGCTTGACATCACCGTGACCTGCACCATCGAGAGCATCATGCGTGGGAGCATCACCACCTGGATGGGAAACTGCACCAAGCAGGACTTCATGGCCCTAAAAAGGGTGGTTCGTTCAGCTGAACGGACCATCAGAACCACCCTCCCCAACCTGCAGGACATTTACACCAAGCAGTGCAGGCTGAGGGCCATGAAGATCCTAAAACAGCCCAGCTACCCCGGACACTCTCTCTTCTCCCTGCTCCCATCAGGCCGGCGTTACCGCTGCCTGAGGACTAAGACTGAAAGGTTGAAGAAGAGTTTTTACCCACAAGCCATCCGTCTGCTCAACTCTGAGCCCTAACTGGACCATTATTGCACAATGTAAATATTATAATTTATAAAAGTGTGTATAGTGTATAGTATATAGAGTATAGTGTATAGTGTGAATTACTTTTTTTATTTTTATTCTTCTTATTTATATGTGTGTGTATATATGGTTGCAGGTACAAAATACATTTCACTGTGCATTGTACTGTGTATAACTGTGCATGTGACAAATAAACACTATCTTATCTTATCTTATCTCTTAACTGATAGGGTGCTGACCAGGAAAGAAGCCCCTTCTCCAAAATTGACACCTTCAAGCTCGATTGAAATTTGTAGCTGCCCACATGGACAAGCCAAATGCCTTCTGGAGGTTTTATGGTCAGACAAGAAAAAGATTAAGCTATTTGGTGACAATAACAAGAGGTGTATTTGGAGGTGTTAAGGTGAGGCTTTCAGACCTAAGAACACTGTACCAACTGTCAAGCATGTTGGTGGCAGCATCATGCTCTGGGGCTATTTTGCTGCCAGTGGCACTGGTACATTGCACAAAATGGATAGAATAATGAACGAGGACTACCTCCAAGTTCTTCATTTCACCTCAAATCAACAGCTAAAGGATTGAATCTAGAGCACAACTGGGTGTTCCAATAAGCCAAACACACATCAAAACTGGTTTGGAATGGATATAGCAGGCTAGCATTAAGCTTCTGAAATGGCCTTCCCAAATCCCCAATCTCAACCCTAATTGAAAATGTGTTCTCAAAAACTGGGTTCATGCCAGGAAATTAATCAATTTAAAAGAACTCTACCAATTCTGCCAAGAAGAGTGGTCAAATATACAGGCAGAATTATACCAGAAGCTTGATGATGGCTACTAGAGAAAATCCAAAATAAAATCAAAGTTGCCCACCCAGTTCTTGTTTTTGTTTTGTTGTTGGTGGTGGTGTTTTTAATGCCATTAAAGATTTGTGCTATACAATCGTTCCATATTGGAAAAGAACAGTTCAAATAAATCATTAATATAAGCCAAAATTACCATGTAAACTTCTGACTACTCAAATTTTAGTTGAATTAGGCAAAGAATTGACATACAGAGAGATCTCATGTTAAAATCAGTTCACTGGGGTTCTTAAATGATCTTCACAAAATTTAATGTTTGTTTTTTATGCCGATCAGGCTTAACATTGTGACCACTAACAGTGAATAACACTGATTATCTCTTCGTCATGGCACCTGGCTTGGATATATTAGGGAGAAAGAGAATATTTTGTCCTCAAAGTTGATGTGTTAGAAGCAGAAAAAAGGTGTAAGGATTTGATAAAGTTTGACAAGGGCCAAACCGTGATAGCTAGACTAGACGGTCAGAGCATTTCCAAATCTGCAGCTCTTGTGGGGTGTGCCCGGTCTGCAGTGGTCAGTATCTCTCAAAAGTGGTCCAAGGAAGTAACAGTGATGAACCAGCGACAGGGTCACGGGCGGCCAAGGCTCACTGATAGACGTGGGGAGCAAAGGCTGGTCTGTGTGGTTTTATTCAACATTTTTGAGCTACTGTGGCTCAAATTGCTGAAAAAGTTAATGCTGGTTCTGATAGAAAGGTGTCAGATTACACACGCATTGCAGTATGTCAGTCAGTATGCTGACCACTGCTGAAAGCGGCAACAATAGACATTAAAACTGGACTATGGAGCAATTAAATAAAGTGGCCTGGTCTGATCAATGATGCAATGGTGCATGTGCAGAAGAAGACAGGCTGGCGGAGGGAGTGCCATGCTTTGAGCAATGGTCTGCTGGGAAACCTTGGGTGCTGCTATTTATGTGGCTGCTACTTTGATACGTACCACCTACCTAAGCATTGTTGCAGACCATGCACAACCTTTCATGGAAACAATATTCCCTGATAGTTGTGGCCTCTTTCAGCAGGATAATGCACCCTGCCACAAAGCAAAAAATGGTCCAGGAATGGTTTGAAGAGCACAACAATGAGTTTGAGGTTTTGATGTGGCCTTCGAATTCCCAAGATCTCAATCCAATCGAGCATCTCTGGGATGTGCTGAACAAACAGCTCCAGTCCATGGAGGCTCCACCTTGTAACTTCCAGGATTTAAAGGACCTGTTGCTAACATCTTGGTGCCAGATACCACATTGTGCCTTTGGGGTGCCTTGATGAGTCAAGGCTTTTTTGGAAACAAAAGGGGGACCAACACAATTCATTATTACTTGAAGCTAGCAATTTAGCCCATAAAGTCCTCAGGAAGGTTTTTAGTGAGATCACATAGCATAAGACTGAGGTTTCTCTTCCCATACTTTTCTTTTTACAACCCCAAGTCTGTGTACAGCCAATAGCATGCCAAGTAATCAGCGTTTCCTCTGAAGCACTGTTGATTCGAGCTATTGAGAGTTCCATATACAGTGTATCACAAAAGTGAGTACAACCCTCACATGTCTGCTTAGGCTCCTGCCCCCCCGACCCGGCCCCGGATAAGCGGGAGAGAATGGATGGATGGATGGAGAAATGTGTGGGGTGTACTCACTTTTGTGATACACTGTACACAACATCCAAAAAGGAAAGGGCCCAGGACTTGACAGAAAGAGAGTGAGTTGGCTTCCAGTGAGCCTCAACCATTTTCTTGCCAGCTGTCAGGCCAGCAAAACTGCATGATTTTAGAGTTTGGGAAGACTAGGTGTTGAGAGGTCATTTAAAATCAAATCACTCACAGATACAGGAACTATATCTTGAATCATTTCTGATAATTTGGATGCAGTATTGCTCCAAAAATGACTGACAGGAGGGCAGTTCCATATCATATGAAGATATGTGCCATGAGCTTTCAGTGAACAAAGTAAACAGAGAACGTCATATAATGAAGTTTGACAGCAGTAAGATATGTGTATAAAATTGCAATGAATTTGCTGATGGTCCGGATTGCGTGATACTTGCAAGATGTTAGACCACAGCTCACGCCAATCAACTTCTTGATTTAACTCTGGGCAATCTCGTTCCCAGACCCCCTCCCCTCTGACAACTATGCCACACTTACTGTTGAATGGTTTCTTGACAAGACATTCATTTCAGTTACTTGTAAAGTCTGGGGTAATCCGGAACTGTCAAAAATTGATAGAGTTTGGACACCATACCTTTGGCTTTAACCTGAACTGTAAGTAAACTACAAATTGGGTGAGTGGGTAAAGGGCTCTGCCAAGGGACATCATATGCCTTAAGCCCCAATCTTAATTGTAGGTAAAAGGAAAAGGAGGAACCTGGCAGATTGAATGCATTCTTGATATCAGAAAAAGCAAGCAGTCCACACTCATTAAAAATATCTTTAAGATAGTGAACACCCATCTGTTCCTACTGAAGAGCAGAATAGGCCTATCGCCTATCAAAAGTGCTTTATTATTGAATATTGGAGAAAATGTATGCCATTTACAGTACAGGAGAGATGACAATAAGTTTCATCTGCTCTCCACGTTCGTATAAGATGAGAGATGATCCATCAGTTAATGACCAAAATGCAGGTGGCACTGTTTATTGGGTATACTGGCAAACAGAACGTCTTGAAGGGGCCATTGGGCTATCATGCTGTTCTCTAAAGTACACCAGGAAACAGATGTGGATCAAACCAGTTAAGCAGTGGTCCTAGTACAAATGACCAAAAATAAAACTTAAAATTAGGAATAGAAAGACCGCCATCTTCCCTCCTCCTCTGCAGGATGGACATTTTGAGGCGTGGCTGTTTCCCTTTCCATACAAACTTAGAAACTGCAGACTGAAGTTTACTCCAGAAATCAGGTGGAGGCAAAAAGGGGAGCATAGAGCTGACAACATTTATCCTGGGCAAAATGTTCATTTTTGAGATAGAAATGTGGGCTTGAATAGACATAGGAAGGCCCATCCATCTATCTATTTAATGAGTATTTCTTGAACTATTGTGATACTATGGTCTTTAGTCTGCACCAAGGTGTTGGACAAATCAGTATTTCTGTCCCTAAAGTCATCAGTATGACTAAAAACAGCTTCTTGATTAGTATACCATATGCAAGCCTTGGTCTTTTAGTTCTAGTGAAAGGGAATGTTAATACACCATCATATACTTTAAGGCAACAAATTTCTTGGAACTTTTCCCAGTTTCCCCCAGTTTCTTGTCAAAATTCTAGACTACCATGTGCAGAGCCCTGACCTCAACCTTGTCCCTTTGGGATAAACTGCAGGTCATTCTGCCAACTAGTCCTTATCACCTAACAATTTCTCCTGTGGGGGCAGAAAAAAGCCCTCATTATCTACCTGATAACATTGATTTCAAGAGTTCACCTGCATTTGTTTTTTTAGCTTTGAAAATCTCCCATTTTTGTCTCTGCTCAAACTGTCCTCTTCCGCTTGAAGATGTTCTCTGAACAATATGGGAAATATTCAGTAATTAGGTGTTTCTACATTTTATTTATTTATTTTGTCAAATCATTTATTGAAGACAGAATATGGTGGAATGGGTGTCCTTGGTGTTACAATAAGCACATTAGCCCTTTACAAACCAATATCCTTCTTCCTTTCTTAAAATTAAAAAAAAAACATTTTGATTGGTAGGAGGTGGGAACATTTTTTGTGTTCCTTTTTCTTTTTCCCTACAATATGCTCGTGTACTCTTCAGCTAGTTTTTTCTCTTTATTTTCTAGATTTTGTTTTCTCATCCCAATCCCTTAAATTTCTAATTTACCCGAATTCTAATATTTTGCTATGCTGTGTGTCTTTTATGTTCTGTTGTCTTTCCCATTACCCTTATTCTGATAGTTTTGTCCTTCTTTCTTTGCTTGTAGCCTTTTCCTTGAATTCTATTTCTTCTGTATTTATTATAACACTATGGCAGCTGTGATAGGCTCAGTACAACATTTTTTTTTTTAAATGCTGCCATCATCAAAAATTAAAAATATTCATAAAAGTAACTGTAAAATTTCTTTGCATTTGATACCATCCCAACTTTTTTAAAAATGGGGTCGTAGCAATCATCCATTAGTTATATGTAGTTTTACAACAGAAAATTAAACTACTTAACGACACACAGGTAATATTGACATAACTATTTATATTATTTTTCATTTTAAAACATGGCTGCTAAAGTGGTGATGTGGAGAAGAACGAGTTCTTTTCTAATCAGTTTTGTGTAATCCACTTGCCATGAAATGACAAAAAGCAAACAAACAAACAAAAAAACAAAAACAAAAACCCACAGGCTAACAATTCTGCCACACTTACTGTTGAATGGTTTCTTGAAAAGACATTCATTTCAGTTGCTTGTCTTATAAAAGGCTTGATGACCAATGTCTGAATTAGGAAAGGAAATCTGACCTGTTCAAGGCTGCTGATGCCTCCATAAATGGAAGTAGATGTGAGACATCTTCACTGCTATGACTGCTGGCTGCTTTTAAACCAATAAAAAGTTTTGACAAAAAGCCCACAGGTGCTGTTGTGAAAGCACCTACTTAGTCACTAATACAGATATCTTCTGCTAACTGAAGGCTGTGCAGTAGTCCAGTGGACAGAGATCAGTCGGCTCAGGTGACCTATGCTATTTACAGCTAAAGGGAAGTGCATCCAGCCTCAAATTGTATGTTGAAGTACTGAGTGTAGTGTTTGTGTTCAATGGAGGAAGAAGAGGCAGATATGTAATATACAGTATGGAAAAGAGAAACAACATTGCAATGCCTTGTAGTCATGACCTTGAGGGGTGAACAATCAGGCATTTCAAATGTGCCTTTTCAGTTTCCTCTTACTGGAAATGACAAAAAGCAAACAAACAAACAAAAAAACAAAAACCCACAGGCTGACAATTCTGCCACACTTACTGTTGAATGGTTTCTTGAAAAGACATTCATTTCAGTTACTTGTAAATGAATTGTTTCATATAAATAAAAAAAAAAAAGAATCATTCAAGGAAGTACGACTATGAAAATAGATTTGAAGTTAAAGCAGAAGGGATGAAAAAATAGATTAGAGTGAAGATGAATGAAAGTTCTAGAAGATGGGGACATAAGTAAAGAAATGTTTTTTTAAAAAGCCAAAAATAACTCTGTAGTGGAGGAAAGAAGGAAGTAGGGGTTGAAATGTGACTAAGTGACCAAAAGTGACAATTAAAATTGAAATTAAAAAATGCAAAAAGCCAAAAAAAAAAAAAATGGGGAAGAAATACTTCCGGCGCCGCGCGAGCAGGCAGCCAGTTTCAGCAGCTCCGCACTAATTCCGTGTTTTTTCTCATTTTGTTTAGTATTAGATGTGTTTTTGTGTTTCTGTATCTTCTGCTCTTTTTCCTCATGATGGAGCAGACTTTTTTCTGGAAAACTTTGTTTTTATTTACCCTTTTTATGGTGTTTATGTTTGGAGACTGCGAGAGTGGCCACGCTCCTATTGTTTACTCTCGGGACCAGCTGATCTCCATCGGGAGCTCCGCTGTGCCTACTCCTGCTGAACGACTCGATATTCCCCGCGAACTGAGAAGGAAGAGACGCGGGAGACGTGCGGGCATAGGTCGTCGTTGCCAGGGGAGAAGGTACAGGCCCGTCATCCCGTCCATCATCATGGGAAACGTGAGATCTCTTCCCAACAAAGTGGACGAGCTGGCGGCGCTAACGCGACATCAAAGGAGCTACCGGGAGAGCAGCCTCATGTGCCTGACGGAGACGTGGCTAACCGAGCTAACCCCGGACTCACACATAAACATGGACGGCTTTCATTTGATCCGTGCCGACAGAACCAAGGAGAGTGGTAAGAAGAGGGGCGGGGGTCTGGCTGTGTTTGTAAACGATAGATGGTGCAACTCCAGACATCTAACCATCAAAGAGACGCTCTGCAGTAAGGACATTGAACTGCTCGCTGTTGGTATGAGACCGCACTATCTTCCTCGGGAGTTTTCACATGTTATTGTGATAACTGTGTATGTGCCGCCCTCTGCTAACGCTGCTGCAGCCTGCGATGTCCTCCATGCTACTACCAGCAGACTCCAAACACAGCACCCACAGGCCCTCTTTCTGATCTCAGGGGACTTTAACCACGTCTCCCTGTCCTCCACTCTCCCCACCTTCACCCAGTATGTCACCTGCCACACCAGGAACACCAACACACTGGATCTACTGTATGCCAACATCAAGGAGGCATACAGCTCATCACCTCTGCCTCCCCTGGGGGGCTCAGATCACAACCTGGTTCATCTCCAGCCTGTGTACAAACCCTTGGTACACAGAGAACCAGTTGTGACACACACAGTGAAGAAATGGTCTGAGGAGACTGAAGAAGCTCTGAGAGACTGCTTTAGCTCCACTGTGTGGGAAGAGCTTTGTGCCCCTCATGGGGAGGACATCGACAGCATCACGGACTGCATCACTGATTACATCAATTTCTGCGTGGAAAACACTGTGCCCACCAGGAGGGTACGGTGTTTTTCAAACAACAAACCCTGGATCAACTCTGAAATAAAGGCTCTCCTGAAGGAGAAGAAGAGAGCCTTTAGATCAGGAAATAAGGAGGAGCTGAGAGCCGTGCAGAAGGATCTGAGAAGGAAAATCAGGGATGGAAAAAACATCTACAGGAAGAAGATGGAGGACCAGCTACAGCAGAGCAACATCAGTGGGGTTTGGAGGAGTTTGAACTCAATTTCAGGCCACAAACCAAGCCCTAGGGTTGTGGGAGACTTAGAGTGGGTTAACAACCTGAACCAGTTCTTTAACCCCTTAACTGGCAAGGGCCCGGTGACGGGCCGTTTGTAGTCCCTTTTATATGGCAGGCTAGACCCTCCCATTTTTATTGACACGTCATTCGGCCAATCATGTAACTGGCTGCACCAAATCACCTGACAAAGCTACGTGACGCCCTCTGAGTATTATTGGCTCTGGGAAACCCATTTCTTAACATGATTGGCCGAATGAGGTGTCAGTCAAAATGGGCGGGTCTAGCCTGCCATATAAATGCACTTCATTCGGCCGGCGGACCAGACGCAGCCAGTTAATAGGCTATGAAATGGGTTGTTCAGAGCCAATAATAACCAGAGGGTGTTATGTAGTTTTTGTCAGGTGATTTTTTTGCTGCCAGTTAAGGGGTTAACAGGTTTAACCAGCCACCCACCCCTCCCCCAGCCCAGTCCCCCCTGCTGTCAGCCCCACCATCTTTAATCTTTAACTGCCAACCTTTCTTCTTCTTGGGACCTCACACCTCTCAGCTCTCAGCCATCACCCACCCCCTTCACTTCTGAGGACTCCATCTCACAACCCCCATCCCCCACCTCCATCTTGTCCCTCTCAACTCATCATGTGAGGAAGGAGCTACGTAAGATCAAGGTGCGAAAGGCTGCTGGTCCAGACGGCATCAGCTCCAGGCTCCTGAGGTGCTGCGCAGATCAGCTGTGTGGCATCATGGGATACATGTTCAACCTGAGCTTGAAGCTGGGGAAAGTACCAGAACTGTGGAAGACCTCCTGTGTGGTACCGGTACCAAAGACCAAACATCCAAAGGATCTTAGCAGCTACAGGCCGGTAGCCCTGACATCGCATCTAATGAAGACCCTCGAGAGGCTGGTCCTCAACCATCTACGCCTCATGGTGTCGTCTTCGTTGGACCCGCTGCAGTTCGCCTACCGGCCTGGCATCGGGGTGGATGACGCCGTCATCTACCTCCTGCACCGAGCTCTAACCCACCTGGAGAAGCCTGGAAGCACTGTGAGGATCATGTTCTTTGATTTCTCCAGTGCTTTTAACACCATCCAGCCAGGACTTCTGAGAGACAAGCTGGAACTGTCAGGAGTGGACCACCACATCTCCGAGTGGATACTGGACTACCTCACTGACCGCCCACAGTACGTGAGGACACAGGGCTGTGTCTCTGACAGGCTGGTCTGCAGTACGGGGGCCCCACAGGGAACTGTGCTGGCACCGTTCCTCTTCACCCTCTACACTGCAGACTTCTCCATCAACTCCCCACGCTGCCATCTGCAGAAGTTCTCTGACGACTCTGCCATAGTTGGCCTCATCACAGGTGAGGATGACTCAGAGTACAGACAGTGGACTCAGGACTTTGTGGACTGGTGCCAGCGGAACCACCTCCTGATCACCGCCGCTAAAACCAAGGAGCTGGTGGTGGATTTCCGCAGGCGCAGACCCACCACACGGACACCGGTGAACATCCAGGGAGTGGACATTGAGATAGTGGACTCTTATAAGTACCTGGGTGTTCACCTAAACAATAAACTGGACTGGACTCATAACACTGATGCGCTCTACAGGAAGGGTCAGAGCAGACTCTACCTGCTGAGAAGGCTGAGGTCTTTTGGAGTGCAGGGGACACTCCTGAAGACCTTCTATGACTCTGTGGTGTATCAGCCATCTTCTATGCAGCAGTATGTTGGAGCAGCAGCTTGTCTACAGCTGAGAGGAAGAGGATAGACAAGCTCATCAGGAAAGCCAGCTCTGTCCTAGGATGTCCTCTCGACTCAGTGCAGGTGGTGGGAGACAGAAGGACTCTGACCAAAATAACATCACTGATGGACAAGGTCTCCCATCCCATGCATGAAACTGTTGCTGAGCTGGAGAGCTCCTTCAGTGACAGACTGCTGCATCCTAAATGCACAAAGGAGCGTTACCGCAGATCCTTCCTTCCAGCAGCTGTAAGACTTTATAACCATCACTGCTCCCAACAAAAACCACAATAGCCTACACAATGTGGGATAATATATAATATACTGTAAATAGTCCGGCCTGTTAAGGTTCAACACACAGGCACATCATGTACATTGTATATAGTGTTATTATTATTAGTAGTATTAAGGTTAATATTGTTTGTTGATTTTATATATATTCTTTTCTTAATAGTGTGAATTATTATATCTTTATTTATATTTATAATAACTGCGGCTGCTGTTACACCCAAATTTCCCCTCTGTGGGACAATAAAGGCTGTTTCTTCTTCTTCTTCTTCTTCTTCTTCTTCTTCAAAAATGACTAAGAATAATTTCCAAGTCAGTGAACATCCTTGGATTTTACTAAAACGGGTGATTAAGAAATGTCAATATGGGACAGATATATATTGATATTTCTTATTTCTAAAGCAGTTGTCACTAAATTTTTGGTTGGCCTAGGAAACTAAAAACAAAAATGGGAGTGCCTTTTCTGTGTCTACATATGAGGAATAATTTTATCATATTTTTCAAAGACGGTGGGGTGCAGTACACCCAAACTTCAGACTGAGCCTTCAGAGTGCTGTGGTCTGCAGAGATTACATCGCGCATTGTGGTTTCTAGGGGAGAGGCCAGGGCTTTAGCTAAAATCATCACATCACTGTTAAGAAGTGAGATGGGTCGATATGAACTGCATTATGTGTTAACTTACCCTGGTTTTAATAGGAGGGTGATTGATCCATCAGTTAATGTACATAGGAGTAGGCCATGAGACAGGGAGTCGTTAAACATGTAGCAGAATTGTTGATAATTTAGTCACAAACTTTTTAAAGAATTCTATTGGGTATCCATCAGGACCAGGTGCCTTACCATTCTGCATTGCCTTTATTGGATTGCTAATTTCTGCATGTTTTAATCGGAGTTCAGTCTCAGCCCTAGGTTGAAGAAGTTGAAGGAGTCTGAAGTTTGTCAAAGAAATGTTCTATATCAGTACTGTCTTTTGCCATTTCTGATATGTACAACTTTAAGTAAAATAAGGTAAATGTTTCATTAATTTCTACTGCGTAAGATAATTCACCATTATCTTTCCTTATATGTTGCAAAGCTGAGTGGCGCTTGAGTTGGTGGGCTGAGACGGCCTGCTTTGTCTCCATGTTATATAATAATACCCTTGTGATTTTAGCAGGAGTTGTTCCATCTTTTCAGTTGATAACAGGTTGTAGTATACTGAGCATCTACTGCTTTTATTGATTTCATAAGTTCTTCTTGTTTAGCCGTGTTTGTTTTTTTTTTTTTAAATCTTGGAAGAATACGATATAATCTCACCCCTGATCACTGCTTTTAGTGTTTCCCAAAGAAGAGAAGGGGAGACGTCCTTTTTCTTAAATTTAATAAAGTCATCAATTTTGTGGGATATCAGTTTACAAAAGGCTTTTTCAGCTAGTAGGTTTCTGTCCAATTTCCAAGAGGGGCATTTCAGATTGTGAGGAAATGTAAAACCTAGTAGTACAGGTGCATGATCTGATTCAGTTATGGTTGAGTATTCAACATTTATGACAAAGGGAAGTGGGATTCTGCCAATAAAGAAATAATCAATTCTACGATATGAATGGTATACTGGGGAAAAAGCCTTACCTTGTGGTAATAATAAGCTCCAGGGGTCAACGCTTCCTATTTGTTCCATAAAAGCCAATACTGTCATGATCCTGGGCCATTGGCCCAGTGTACCTTATGTTCTTGAGTTGTGTTGTTAGTTATGAATTAGAATTTTAGTTTGTCATTGTTTTGTGTTTAGTTATTTGTGTTTAGTTCCTGTTTCCCTCATGTTTTTCCCATGGTCTGTGTTTAGGTGTTTTTTTTCCCTCCGGTGTCATGTCTGCATTTGATGTTTTGATTACCTTGTTTTGTGTGTTAGTTTTGCTTTCCCTTGTCTCAGCTGTGCCCCTCACCTGTTTCCACTCCCCTCATTATCGCTCTGTGCTTTATGTTTCATGCTAAGTTCATAGTTCATGTTCATAGTTCATAGTTCTGATCATGTTCAAGTTTAGTATTGCATACTGCTGGCACCTGACCAGCCTCGCTTTATGTTTGACATTGTAAATAAAGTTGAAGCTTAAGTATACTCTTGCCTTTGAGTCCTGCATTGGGTTCCACTGTTTTGCCCGCCACAGCAGAACTTGACAGATATTAATTTGGTCATTTTTGAGGAGTTTGTAGATTTGGGATTGGAATAATCCAAAGCAGAATTAATTACACAATTTAGATCACCTCCAAAACTCAATTGTTGTGAGTTCAAATCTGGGATCAGTGAGCTAATTTCCCCCATAAATTTTTCATCATCCCAATTTGGGGCATCAATACGAACCAAAATGACTGGCCTATGGTAAAGTAGTCCAGAAACCATTATAAATCACCCCTGTGGGTCTGAGATAACAGTGGCTATGCTAAGCAGAATTTTCTATGTATCAATATAGCAGTTCCACATGTTTTTGAGTCAAGATGTGAATGGAACACATGGCCTACCCAACCTTTTTTGCGTCTAACTTGATCGTTAATTAGCAGGTGGGTTTCCTGAAGAAATGCAACATCACATTTCAAGCAATTCAGATGGTTGTATATTCTGGCTCTTTTTACATGTCCCATTCAAGCCTTTTACATTCAAGCTAATACATCTTAGGTACTTTCCTTGCCTTATTATTCTCCATGTTTAACAAAAAACCTGGAAAAACGTGTGAATAGTTGTTGAATAGTTGTAACAAAGTGCACACATATATATATATATATATATATATATATATATATATATATATATATATACATATACATTGATTGATCTAAAAATTCCAGGAATATATTTACCAACATAAAGAGAACATTCTCTGATTGCCTTCTCTGTTCCTTTGATATAATTTTGTTGCATCTTTCTTAGGCTTTTTCATGGTGGCCAGAGCTAATGACTGAACACGCTGAGAAGTTTCTGTCTCTGTACAGAGCCGACATGGACGCAGCTCTTCAGGTCCAGCCAGTCAACTCCTGGAACAGCTTCCCACTATTTCAGCTCTTCAACAATTTTCTGCACACAGACCGTAGGTCTCAGATTTTCTGAACACGCTTTAACCCCTGTTGTACATAAGCTCACCTGCTTTAGCTGATTGCTAACTAATAATGCCCAATCTGGCAAATGTCTCTTTTCCTCCAAGCAGTGCTGGTGGTGGGCCTGTTCTGCCTTGGTGCCCTATGAGAACCAGCTCACATTTCAACAAGTTGCAAAAGTTACTGTAGTGGCTGATAGAATCCATGAGCTACATCTGCCAGTCATTCGTTAATTTTTTTTAAAAAGCAAGCAGCAAGGCATAATGCTTCTCTTTTGTACTTCACTTGCTTTTTTTTCATATTGGCTTTTAGTTTACTTTTTTCAACTAAGTTAAAAAAAAGAGAAACTTAAAGTTTCTGTCTGATTCTCTTAGCCAAACTTCCTCCATGCCTATTAATAAACTCATTAACAGTGTTGTTAACCAGCTGCTGTTTAAGCTCATTCCTTTATGACACTAGCCCTTAAGGTCTTTAAACACTGGATGTGTTGCAAAAAAATGACAAAAAATTTTGAATCTTTTGGTTAAGAACTTGTGTAATCTACAGGGACACCGAAAGCGAACAATTCACGGTGAAAAAAATTATTCTGGGTTCATCCAACTGTCATGAGAAAGCAGCAGCAGGGAGAATTTCATAGTGTGATCCAGGAGTTGAAGCTGTTTTTTCACATATTTCAGGATGTCAGTGGGGCAGTTTGAACTGTTGTTGACAGAGTTGAGATTACATCTGTGGAGACAGAGAAATAATTTCAGTGTCTCAATTGACCGAGAACAGCCTCTATCTGTGTGTCAGAGGAAAAATTGTATAATTTTACTGTTTCCACATCACGGTATATTCAGTATATTGATGTGTGTTTTGAGATATGACCTCACGGTGCCAAATGCAGCAGTCTGACTGGCCACATCTGTTTTTTTGCTTGCAAACATTGGAAAAATTGAACTTGATCTGAAGAAATAAATGCCACAAATTTGTCCTTTGAAATGATGCAGTCAGGGAGAACGACTGCATTAAGTATAGGCGAGTCCAAAAAATATTTTTAATGCATGAAACGTTTGCAAGTATTTTACATGTGTGTAAAGGCCTTGAGAAGGGAGAGAAATAATTTCAGTGACTCGATTGACCTGGAGCAGCATCTAACTGTGTCTATGAGGAAAAACAGTATTATTTTACTGTTCTCACATCACTGTATATTTAGTATATTGGTGCCAGTTTTGAGCTATGGGATCACATGTTGCCAACAGGTGTGTAGAGGCCTTTACTCTGGCTTATTTTTTCTGTGTTTTGCTTTAAATCATCTTAAGTGGGTGTCCACTTCCACCAGAAAGCCACCAAACGATATTTTCTATGTATTTAAGCAGTTTGCTGAACTGTGGACTTTCTAGCTTTGTCTAGAGTTTTTGATAGTATATTTTTATTTGTTATGTCATTAATGCAGATATTCCCTCATTCAGAAGTAATTGCTCAGGAGATGCAGATGAATAGTACAACAGTACATGAAATGTCACTAAATGTCAAGTAGAAGTAGTGAATACTAGTTATAACAGACGGAAGGAAAGATAATTGCCTTTTTTTTTTAGTATTTGTTGCCCACATACTGAATTCTTTAAAAATCTTCTCCACTCAAAGTATATGAATTTAGTCATGGATATAAAATGGAAGTTGAACTGCAACTTCACCTATTTAGTAGGAGCATGGAACTACAAAGTGATAATTCTAGTTCAGTTATCAAGCAACATAGATTTAACCTACAGTCACAATCTTTTTTCATTGATTGGACTCCAGATTTGCTTACTCCTAACTCAAATTAGCTTTTGTTATTGTTCTTAATTTTCACATCTCTAACTGTAGGTTTCTGAGGAAATGCCCTCTTATTCCAGCTACAAGTGCTAATTATCACTAGTGATGCTTAAGAAAACAAAGCTCGTTAAAATGGGAGGATAAGAGAACCTGGCACACTCCAACAGAAGGGTAATTAACATAAGTGGCCTGACAAAATCACCTGCGTGAGGTTTATCTTCATAACTTGGTCTTTTTATTAAGAGGTAGCTGCAGAGTATGCTAATACTATGTTTCCTGTCTCATGTTAACAGTGTTTTCTGTCTCTCTTTAGCACTTGGCTTTATTTATTTATTGTCATTTTTTCTTCCAGTTTATTTGGTTGAAGGCCAGACAACTCAACTTTTAAGATGTTTTTCTTCCTTTCAGCTTTTGTGAATTGTAAAGGATTTATAATATAATGTCTAACATTTGATAAACTGCTATAACAATAAAGGAGTTTAGGTCTGATATAAGAAACTAAGGAGCTGTGCCAAGGCCCGGGTCATCTACTAATCAGAAGGTTGGTGGGTTGATCCCTGTCTGCATGCCAAAGTATCCTTGGGCAAGAAATTGAGCCCCAAGTTACTTTCAATGCATTTACTGGAGTGTGATTGTGTGTGTGAATGTTAGAAAGCACTTAGATGTGGAAAGGAGTGCTTGTATGAAGGTGTATGAATGGGTGAATGAGGCATGTTGTATAAAGCACTTTGAGTGCTCAAAGTAGAGTAGTGAAGCGCTACATTATAATCAGTCCGTTTACCATCCAGTTTAACAACCCAATTTTTTTGTTTTGTCAAGAGCCTAGAAAATAAGTGGTAGCTAATGTGGGCTGCCCACTAACCTGTTTGAGTTTTATGAACTTCAGATTATTATGACATGTTGCACTGTTTTACCTGAGATTGTTGTAACATTTTTCTTCCCTGATAAACTGCATTTCTCTGTAAAGATTTCATTTGACTGCTGGA
This sequence comes from Archocentrus centrarchus, assembly GCF_007364275.1. Lineage (NCBI taxonomy): Eukaryota > Metazoa > Chordata > Actinopteri > Cichliformes > Cichlidae > Archocentrus > Archocentrus centrarchus. The sequence continues at coordinate 5,946,850 of NC_044351.1, forward strand.
GAAAAAAAATCTCATTGGCTCATTGTTTTTCTCTTTTCAAGCCCTCCTTCACTGTGAGGCTTTGTCTTCCAGCCAACAGAGATTTGGCAAGATGCAAGGCATTATTTAACATGGCAGATGCCAAAATACCTCAAATACAGTAACAGACAAGCAGGCAAATAGACAGACAGCCCAAGGGCAGTGTTGAGAACAAAAAACTCAGTGTTTCATTATGCAAAGAAATCACAAATCTCTTTTCTATGGCTCATATCTTGCATTCTTTCTAATTACCATCCTCTGTTTGTGCCATAATTATTCCAAGTGTCACAACATTAGCCAACTTGAATTGGAGCATAATGAGGCAATAGATAGAGATGAAACAGTACGAGCAAAATCATAGTTTTTACGGTTTGCACAAATGAGGTCTTCCCTCTGATAATTATGTTTGAATTCAGAAGAATGAAATTAGTTTGACTTCCCAGTCACTTGCTGCCTCTCGCTGACAAAGGGAAAAAAGGTTTTGATGGACAAGAATATTTATTTGTAAGTCACTTTTACACAATAAAGTATGAACAATTCTTGATTTTTAATTATTCACACCATTTTTAGAAAACAAACCCTCGCCAATGCTCACTGGTCAGCTGATCTCTGAGTATCTTCTTCAACAAGTGCATTATCTCTCAGTTGCAGATTATTTAAATGCTCACTTGATTGTCAGTGTGTGAAGGCGAGCAATTGTGAGGGAAGCGGATTTTTCTCTCCAGAGGGCAAAAAGGCTAGTGTTAATCATGATGGAGCAGAGTGAGAGGAATTAAAACTAATGAAGTCCTGGGAGACTAGCCTGCTTGCTTCTCACCAACACATTATCTTTGTCTATCCTCACTGTGGACTGTCACTGTCTGCAGGGATTTATGTGCCTTTCCAAAACCTACAGGGACAGTTGGAACAGGGGATAATGGAGTGGTAATAGGAACACCTGTGCACATAGTGACATTTGATAGGAGAAGTGTAGACCTACAGTATAAATTTAAATTTTGTGAAGTTTTATTCTTTAGGTTTGATTTAAACTTTTGGTTGTGATAATATCAGTAAAACAGTAAACTGTGCATGAATACAGTCCTTTTACTTCATATTACAGATTAGTAAGAGTGGGGTAACAAGTTGATATTAAAGCATAAAACATAGAAGCAACATTACCTTGTTTGGAACAGGAGGTCAGGGGTTCGAATACAGTAAGGGTCCCCAGGCTAGACTCCCCCATGCTACTCAAGCCTATCTTGGAATATGAGAGAGAGAGATACATGACTGAAGCCATATCGGCTTGGACGTCGCCCAGATTAAAAAGGTCCACGTTAGGTGTTGAGGAACCAGGACATATTGACAGTTAGTGGGCTTCTGGAACTAGAACGATACAGCATAAATGGACATGACATGAAAATCGGGAACTGTTGAAAAGCTACTACACATGTAATCCCAGTGAAAGAGGTTATATGAAAAGGATGTGGGACCTTTGGATTCTTACATCCACACTGACATTGAAACAACTCGTACCTCAGTGTTCCAACATTCACAAGAAGCAACTGCTCTTGCAACTAGAGATTGACGAGGTACAACACAAATGCTACGGCAAGGGGGAGGCAGGACGACAGGTTGCAGGTAGATATCATCATCCCCACATTCTGAGATTGGGTACCAAGCCCCAATAATAACAACTAGTATGCTGAAAAACAGAGCACCTGACCAGAAATATAAGATCACGGCAAAGATGGAAACCTGGACCCCTCAAAACCAACTATCAAGACTACAGTGGCTTGCAATAGTATTCATACCCCTTGAACTTTTCCATATTTTGTCACATTACAACCACAAACATAAATATATTTCACTGGAATTTAACCCCTTAACTGGCAGCAAAAAAATCACCTGACAAAAACTACATAACACCCTCTGGTTATTATTGGCTCTGAACAACCCATTTCATAGCCTATTAACTGGCCGCGTCTGGTCCGCCGGCCGAATGAAGTGCATTTATATGGCAGGCTAGACCCGCCCATTTTGACTGACACCTCATTCGGCCAATCATGTTAAGAAATGGGTTTCCCAGAGCCAATAATACTCAGAGGGCGTCACGTAGCTTTGTCAGGTGATTTGGTGCAGCCAGTTACATGATTGGCCGAATGACGTGTCAATAAAAATGGGAGGGTCTAGCCTGCCATATAAAAGGGACTACAAACGGCCCGTCACCGGGCCCTTGCCAGTTAAGGGGCTACTGTGAAAGACCAACACAAAGTGGTATACAATTGTAAAGTGGAAAGAAAATTATACATGATTCAAAACCTTTTTTACAAATAAAAAACTGAAAAGTGTGGTGTGCAAAAGTATTGAGCCCCCCTGAGTCAATACTTTGTGGAACCACCTTTTGCTGCAGTTACAGCTGCAGGTCTTTTAGGGTATGTCTCCACCAGCTTTGCACATCTAGTGACTGAAATTTTTGCCCGTTCTTCTTTGCAAAACAGCTCAAGCTCAGTCAGATTAGATGGAGAGCGTTTGTGAACAGCAGTTTTCAGATCTTGCCACAAATTCTGGATTGGGTTTAGGTCTGGACTTTGATTGGGCCGTTCTAACACATGAATATGTTTGGTTTTAAACCATTCCACTGTAGCCCTGGCTTTATGTTTAGGGTCGTTGTCCTGCTGGAAGGTGAACCTCCGCCCCAGTCTCAAGTCTTTTGCAGACTCCAACAGGTTTTCCTCCAAGATTGTCCTGTATTTGGCTCCATCCATCTTCCCATCAACTCTGACCAACTTCCCTGTCCCTGCTGAAGAGAAGCAGCCCCAGAGCATGATGCTGCCACCACCATATTTGACAGTGGGGATGGTGTGTTCAGAGTGATGTTAATTCTCCGCCACACATAGCGTTTTGGATTTTGGCCTTAAAGTTAAATTTTGGTCTCATCTGACCAAAGCACCTTGTTCCACATGTTTGCTGTGTCCCCAACATGGCTTCTGGCAAACTGCAAACGGGACTTTTTATGGTTTTCTTTTAACAATGGCTTTTTTCTTCCACTCTTCCATAAAGACCACATTTGTGCAGTGAACGACTAATAGTTGTCCTGTGGACAGATTCCCCCACCTGAGCTGTGGATCTCTGCATTTGGTCCAGAGTCACCATGGGCCTCTTTGGCTGCATCTCTGATCAGTGCTCTCCTTGTTTGGCCTGTAAGTTTAGGTGGATGGCCTTGTCTTGGTAGGTTTACAGTTGTGCCATACTCTTTCCATTTCCGGATAATGGATTGAACAGTGCTCCGTGAGATGTTCAAAGCTTGGGAAATCTTTTTATAGCCTAAGCCTGCTGTAAACTTCTTCACAACCTTATTCCTGACCTGTCTGCTGTGTTCTTTGGACTTCATGATGCTGTTTACTCCCCAGTATTCTCTTAACCAACCTCTGAGGCCGTCACGGAGCAGCTGTATTTGTACTGAGATTAGATTACACACAGGTGGACTCTTTTTAGTCATTTGCAGTCATCAGACAACTTCTGAATGCAATTGGTTGCACTCAGAGAAAAGGGGGCTCAATACTTTTGCACACTGCACTTTTCAGTTTTTTATTTGTAAAAAATGTTTTGAATCATGTATAATTTTCATTCCACTTCACAATTGTATACCACTTTGTGTTGGTCTTTCATATTAAATTCCAGTGAAATATATTTATGTTTGTGGTTGTAATGTGACAAAATATAGAAAAGTTCAAGGGGTATGAATACTTTTGCAAGCCACTATACATGAAGTACCGTCTGAAATTCCAATAGAAGATGCGAATGCAGCACTACGGACAATCCATACTTGGACATCAGAAAAACCAATCTGTTAATCTGTACCATGGTGACAGTGATCCTCGAGATACTTGGCTATAAGATGAACAGCCACAAGGAGCTGTACCCTCCATGGAAACGATGACTAGAGGCTAAGACCAAGGTAGCATGGAGGGAAGTTAACCAGCTATCAGAGTTGCAGAAAGGCGTGATGAAGAATAGGGAGGTAAGAAGTACAAGCTGTCCATACTTGAGGCCTGAGAAACTGCCAAGCAAAGACTCACAGCCTTGGCTAACTGCTTGAAGAGGTATACCAGAGAGATATCCATCTAACCATCCAAGGTGTGTGCTCAGTGGCAGGGGAACAATGTGAGAACAGCACCCCACCAAAGCTGGAGCAATACCAATGCTCAGTGGCTAGTGGATCTAAGAACAGACCACACCAACCTACCTGAACAGGATCCAGTAACCATTGCAGCTGGACAGCACCAGGCTCTGATATGATACATACCTACTGGTCAATAACCTCCCTCAGTACAACATGGAAACTCCTGTCAAGCATCATAGCAGCTAAGATGAGCAGCCACATGGCACAATACACGAGCAGAGCCCAGAAAGGAACTGGCAGAGATGCCAGGGGAGAAAAACACCAGCTACTGGTAGATAGAACAGCCACTCAAGATTGTAGGACTAGACTGACCAACCTGTGCACTGCCTGGATTTATTACAAGAAAACCTATGACTCAGTGCCGCATACATGGATCCTGGAATGCCTAGACCTATTCAAGATCAACAGGATCCTAAGAGCCTTCATCAAGAACTCAGTGGGAATGTGGAGAACAACAACAGAGGCCACAACACAACAACACAAGACTGGGTACAGATACCGACCCACAGGCACAATGGAACCATGAAGAGGCCGCTAGGAAAGCTGCAACCTCCAGGTACCTGCAGAGAGTAAGGCAAGTCCAAAAGAGTCAGCTGAATAGGAAGAACAAGATCCAGGCAATCAACTCCTACACCCTGCCAGCTGTCAGATACCCTGCTAGGATAATAAGCTGGCCAAAGGAGGAAATAGAAGCCACTGATGTCAAGACAAGAAAGCTCCTTGCCATGCATGGAGAGTTTCACCCCAAATCCAGCACCCTGAGACTGTACGCCAAGCAGAAGCAAGAAGGCTGAGGACTAGTGAGCGTCACAACCACTATCCTAGACGAAACAACAAAGATCAATGAATACATCAGGAAGATGGCCACAAAGGATCATGTGCTAGACCCCACGTGCAGGCTGTGCAGAGATGTCCCTGAGACAATCCAACACATAACAGCAGGGTGCAACATGCTAGCAGGCAGGGCATACATGGAACACCATAGCCAAGTGCCTGGCATGGTATACAGGAACATTTGTGCTGAGTATGACCTGGAAGCCCCAAGTTCAAAATGGGATACGCCCCAAGGGTGGTTGAGAATAACATACCTAAGATCCTGTGGGACTTCCACAAAGGTGTGATGGCTAACCATCATTGTGCTGAACAAACAAAAGCAGAAAGCCGTAGTGATAGACATTGCAATACCAAGTGATGGCAACATCAAGAAGAAGGAACAGGAGAAGCTTGAATACCAAGGGCTCAGAGACGAGCTAGAGAGGATGTGGAAGGTGAAGGAAACAGTGGTCCCCGTAGTAAATGGAACACTTGAGGCGATGACCCCCAAACTGGTAGAATAATGGCTCCAGCAGATTCCAGGAATGACATCTGAGATCTTCTCCGCAGAACCCTCAAGCTCCCAGGCCTCAGGACCTGAGCTTGGAGGACAACGACTGCCCGTAGGGCGAGCTGATATATATTCCTATTTTTGATATATAATATATACATACATACCCTCACCATTCCTAAGATGAGGACAGTCCGTTTAGTTTTGCTGTAGACTGAAAACATTTGCGTTTGACATTAAAAGATTAATATAAGACAAAAGAAAAACATTTCAGGTTTTATTTCCAGGTATTTACATTTTGATCTGATACACAGTTCAGAAGGTAGAACCTTTTGTCTGAGGCCACCCATTTATTATGTATTAGAACGTGACTGAAAAGTGTGTATTGTTGCCATTATGTGTCCTGTTAAATTCAAAAAATAAATAGTGTTAAATGTCTGTGCTACTTTTCAGATTTGGGTTTTGCCTGTGCAGACTGGTTTTTCATGTTGGTTACTCCATTAACTATAAATGCAGAGAGCTGTCTATGGGTGAAAAGGAAGCAATTGTGAAGGTGAGGGAAGATTGAAAATTAATCAGAGCCGTTGCACAAACATTGACCATAGCCAGTACAGCCATTAGGAATGTCCTGAAGAAGAAAGTTATTGTACTAATTCACTGGTGTACTAAGTAACAGATGTCAGACAGGTAGACCAAGGAAAACAACAGCAGTTGATGACAGAAACATTGTGCTGTAAAGAAAAACCCTAAAGCAACTGTTAGTGGCATCAACAAAAACCTCCAGAGAACATGACTGAAGGTATCACAATTTACTTCATGAACAAAAGTACAGAGGCTTCACCAGAAGATGCAAACCACTAATTAACAAGAAGAATAGACAGCCTGGCTGGAATTTGCCAAGAAGTACAGAGACAAGCCTCAGAAATACTGTGACAAAGTTTTATGGACCGACGAGACAAAGATTAACCTTTACAAGTGTGATGAAAAGGCCAAAGTTTGGAGAAAGAAATGGTTTGCTTGTGATGCCAAACATACAAGCTCTTCTGTGAACCAGTGTCATGGCTTGGGCTTGCATGGTTTCTTCATGGCTCATTAACCTTCAGTGATCCTGTCATGCATGATAAGCAGCAGTAAAATGAACTCAGAAGTCTACAGAAACATTTTTGTCTGTCAATTTAAAGATGCAACCAAACTGATTGGAAAATCATTCATTGTGCAGCAAGATAATGACCCAAAACACACTGCAAGCAAAGAATTTAGAACTAAATATTAAGTCTTATTCACTAATCTTATTCATTAATCCATTTTAAGTTTATCTATTCAATCTTTTTGCTCACAAGAAAAATGGGTTGGTTCAGACAAAAGGTGCTATCTTATGAACTGTGTATCACATCAAGATGTAAATACCTGTAAATAAAAACTGTTTATCTTTTGTCTCATATTGATTTTTTTTTGACCAAATGTGTTTAGTCTACTACAAAAATAAAGGTGCTTACTGTTCCAATACTTTTGAAGAAAACTGTGCGTGTGTGTGTGTGTGTGTGTGTGTGTGTGTGTGTGTGTGTGTGTGTGTGTGTGGGTTTATAGAACATATTTTGTATCAAGTAATCTATAGTTTAATCTATGAAGTCCAGACAGTTATGATATTTTCTCATCACCCCCTCCGCAACAGTTCACTTGTGCAATGGGATGTTTCACAAACACCTGCAAGACCTGTACGTCCCCCTGGTGGTGCGATACGTCGATCTAATGGAGTCAGCCATTGCCCAGTCAATCCACCATGGCTTCAAGAAGGAGACCTGGCAGCCTGTCAAGTAAGGCTCGACTGAGCAATCTTTCACTACATTTACATGCATAACACATTCCTGATTATCTCTTTTATTGTGAAAACTTTGATATTTCTACTGAGCTGTTTACATGGATAATGAAAATTAATATTTAACTAATACCTCAACATGTCATTTGTCTCATCAGCTATTTAGCTTCTTTGCTTCAGATGTGTTTTTTCTTTGCTGTTTTTCTACGGGTGTCACACATTCGTTTAGCAAATATTGTCTTGCCCCTCTCTCTTTCACTAATTCAGTAACCATCTGGAAACAGTGGGTGTTGCACTATTTGGGCATATCCAAAAACCTGTTGATAGGCAACTCTAAATCTTTAAAGCTAAGTGTGCTAAAACTAAGTGGGCTTTTTCTCCAACCAGAAATGTGGGTTTTAATTTTTTTCTTCAGAATGTTTATATAGTATCTACTTCACGTTGAAATCCTGGGCTATAATTTGTCTGTACTTTCATGACTCTTAAGTTTGTGTGATCTACAAATTCCTGCCTGTAAAATTCATGTAATGCTACCCCTTACACATAAAATGTATATACATAAAATTGTGAAAAAGGTTCTTCAGTACTTTGATTAATTCCTTGAATCATTGTTATATAGTTGGCACTATTTAAACATAGGAAACTTAAAACCTTTGGAATGGGATTTAAAATAATGGAGCGTACACAGAAATTTGCCCAGGAGGAACTGCAGCAAAGAAAAGAGCTTGAACAGAAACTTCTTAAGGGTTTTTGTATCCCATTCATGCCTCCATGAAAATACAGATGAAAAATCTTTATCTGAGAGGTTTTCTTTTGTGCTCCATTTGATTTTTTTTCTTCAGTTTCCCTATTAAAGAAAAAGTATTTTATTGTCATTTTAGTTCTGTTTGCTATCAGTAATAATGATTTGTTCATGTGTGATCAATGAAACTAAATAATAAGCTAAGATGGAACTGAACACAAATGGCAAGGACACACTGCACTCTTTGACAAAAAGCAACTGGAGCGAAAGAAATGGGATGAATAGAAGTGAGCAATGACTTTTCTTTATTGTTGTTTGCTTTTCATTAGTTTTTGCAAAAAAAAAAAAACCAAAAAAACAAATGGCTGCTTTTCTGGTAGTATTCCCTTTGTGTTTGTGTGCTGTGGTAAAGGATGTCTACTTTTACTCTCGCTGTTTCTTCTCTCTACATATATCTACTATTTCCTTTTGACATTTTCTTGAACTTTGCCACTCACTCTGACCTGGCAGATTGTTAGCTAACAGTCTATCCAGTGTTCCTCTGGCTAAAGTACCCAGCCTTCCCCTGCCACAGATACCAATCTTCTCAGCAACTGCCTGGATTGGGCCGATGTGTGAGAACACGTATGTGTGATTGGTGGCGGTGGTGGTGGTGTGTGTGTGTGTGTGTGTGTGTGTGTGTGTGTGTGTGTGTGTGTGTGTGTGTGTGTGTGTGTGTATGTGTGTGTGTGGGGGGGGTGTTACATCTCAGAGGCTCTGGACTAGAGGTTTTAGTATGTTCTGAATGATCCAAAAGTGTCTTGCATGAATACAAAAATAGGATATATCAATAAAAAAAAAGATACCAGTTCTGCTGCTCATAAGCAGATAGTGTTTTTTTTAAGTATAAATGACCTGTTTGAAAAAAAATAGAAACAATCCAACTTCAGCAACTGAATTGTAAGCAGTATATTTTGTCAGTATCTTTGCTGAATGCTAGCATGTTATAATGCTGGTGTTCATTTAACATCTTGGCCTTTCAACATTACATTGCTCTGCTGTCTAATTTTAATTTAACAAATCAACATAGCAGCATGTTAGTGGTTTATTTTATTATTTATCTCAGCAAGCTGAGATTTTTTTTAAATTAGAAAGCTAATTTTACTAATTAAACAGCTAATTTGCTTATGCTTGGCTCAACATGGTTAGCTAAAGCAATATAAGACTGACTGTAGACTGTAGAGGGAAGCGTGAAGCAAGTGCATGTGTCTTAAGCCTACATTCTTTCCAGCGACCAGCAGGAGGCATCCAGCTATATAGAAATCTAAAAGGAAACATCAGTGCTTCTCACCTCATCTATAACTTCAGCAAACACTTTCCTGAAGGGTTAATCAGCTCAGTCGTTATTTTCAGGTCTTACTACATCTGGTTTTGCAACACCAAGATGGTGACAACAAAATCACACAGATTAACAGGACTTCACTACCTCCTTTTAACTACAGCTAGCATTTATATAAAGTATTTGATACTGACAGGAATTTAGTTACTTTTCTGCTTTAAAACTTGAGATAGAGAAAGAGTTTGGGAAACACCAAAGAAATTATGATTTATCCTTTGCACACCTTGAATTGTAAATGAAAACCTGCAGAAAAGTGTAAATGTTTGAGCAGTGAACAATACCATCAGTAATCATGGACTTTCACTGGCTTACTAAACATACTTCTTAATTCATTTCTTATTTATTGCCCACCGGGGTCCTGTCAAAATTTTACAGAAGCCAAAGAGTTGGAAGAGGAAAAGATTTAAATTTGGCAGAAAATTGGGGTCAGGTCTGGTCTTTAGTGGTCAGATAAATTGATGACCTGTAGCCTGGACTGCCGTCTCATTGTCCTGAATGGTCAGCAGTGATGTCACGATTTTTTTTCTCTTCAGTATGTCTGAAAGTTTATTATCTGCATGTTTATCAACAACACTGAAATTAATTTTAGTTCATTCTGATCTCCACTGATTTTTTTTTTTTTTACTTCTCTGAATGACACCTTGTTCAAGTTTTTTCTAAAAGCAACTTATTACAGACAAAAACTTTACTGTTGACTCCTGCTCTCAGAGAATGAACTGTAGATGTAGCCACATTTTTTGTCTGAATGAGCACAGCATGTGAGGGAGGTTTGTGGTTTCACATAAAACTGTGGCCCTCAGAGATTTGATGGTGAAATTTTGTAATTCGCCATGTGTGTCAAGTCTTTGTGTCAAGTTTTTGTGCTGTGCAGTGTGCATGCCTCAGTGTGGTGAATATCAGTGTAATAACACAGACCCTCAATTTCTGTTGCAGCCTGCAAGGCATAAATCTCCCTGACATTTTGTAAGTTGATGATTATCTGCTTCACATGTGAGATCACCCTCCTCTTTACCTCAGAAATCTCTTGCAGTAGTCTACACATGGCAAAATATGAAGAAAATCCACATGACTGGCCTTCAGATATAACAGTTTGAAATATATTTGCTCTCCACTTAGTGTCCTTAGAAATTTACTTTAAATTATCTCAACACACAAAATACGAGGACTATCTTTAAAGTAGCTCTTTCTATATCCCTCACCCATTCACTACAAAAAGTAAGTAATGACACTCAAAAGGAGGATAAGTATATGCTCTACATACTAGATTTAAGAAGAGGGAGACTCCAAGCAAGTGATTTCTTTTGACAAATGCAAAAAGGAAAGATTTCTTGAAATAACAACAAAAAACATTTACAATGCTTTGTAAATTAAATCAAATGAACTCAAAATCTCCAATCTCATTGTCCATCCTGTATAATGACAATAAAGGCATTCTATTCTATTCTAAAACTATCCTGTCAAAGTTTCTTTCTTTCTCTGAGAAGGAAGAATATTCTTTTTATATGGTCTGAGCTTATAGCACCTTTTAACTTTAGTGATTCTACAGAGTGCTTTGCAATATTCTCATTCACACACACCAATGGTGGTAGAGCGGTGGACCCAAGGACACTTCAGCATGTGGAGGGGCGGACTAAACCACCAACTCTGTGATTAGTGAATAACCTTCCTCACCACCTGAGCCACAGCAGCCTCTCTTAAAAATGTGCCTGCAATTTGAATGAAAGCACTGAGTTCATTTAAACTGAACTCCAAAATGTTATCAAAATGAAATGCATACAGAGTATCCAGTCTTCATACTTCACAGGAAGAAGGAAAAGTGATATGTAATAAGAAATAGACATATAGAACACATAACACCAAAGGTCAGCCATCTTAGGAGAATCTTGTCATACAGCATGGAGTCACAATAAATGTGTTATTCTCACAGGTAAAAGATGACAAATTTGATGGGACTTCAGAAACAAAATTCAATGTGGCTGTGTTCATCATTTACAATTTGAAAAGGTGATGCAACTGTTTGGCTTAGGAAAGCAGTGAAAATCCCTAAACAGAAGTGAACAAAGGGGTTATAACATTTTGACTTCCACTTTTTTCCATTATTTTATCCTATTCACACCCAAAAGGATAATCGGAAGTGGATGGATGGATGGATGGATATAAATCCACTATTGGCAGTGGATTAGTTTAAAATAAACAAATTTGCTTCTACATTGCCTGTAAATAGGGGTTCAATGGAATCATAAAGGAGGTCATATGCACCCAAATTTCGGGTACTGCCTTCTCTGTCTTTGTTTACATTGTGTACTGAATATCTTTGACTTTTAGATTGTTTTATTAGACAAAATGAGATGTTTAAGTGTCACTGTGAGGTCTGGGAAATGATGGATAAAAGACTGTAGCTGTACTATAGATTGACCTATGGAATCAATGAGTTTGTATGCCTAGTCTAGTTTTCTTCAGCTATTACCAAGTATTTTCATGTGTCTGTAGATCTGCAGCAGAGCTGACAGCGTTGGTGGACATGTTTTGTGGTGAGGAGGGGGGTCTCAAGAGGCTGATCGAGGGTGTGTTTCTTAAAAAGGCTCCTCATTCTGACTCCCCAGTCTTTTGCACAACATAGAACACACTTTTTCCTCTCGCTCACTTCACTTGGCCCTCCACTATCCATGAAAAAAAGTGATAATAAAAAGCTGGCACTTCATTAGTGAGCACAGACGGGCGAGTGGTATCGTTCCGTTCCCCGGGGAGCAGGGGAGAGCACGCACAGAGAAGAGCGCCACTAATTAGACATTAGGGGGATAGCCACTGAGCATTTAATTGCACTGCAGCCTCAGCCCAAAGCATATATTCCTGTGTGCCACTTGTTAAGGTAACAGTCTTTTAAAGGCAAAGTGAGAAAAGTGACGGAGTGACTGGTCTTAAACCCACATCTCTCTCTCTCTCTCTCTCTCACTCACGCACACACACGCGCACACACACACACACACACACACACTCAGCTCTAGTGACTTGTCATTCTAGCTAGGCGCTGTACATTTGGGTGTCGGTGGCAGGAAGCATTGCCATGTGTTGCTGTATAACCTGTGCGCAGGGGAGAAGGCAGTAAAAAGGTCCATCTGTCTCTGTTTCTGCCTGACAGTGTGTTGAATCCACACAGATCTACATGCAAACTACAAGAACCTGTTTAAGAACTACACCAGATACAGAATAGACAGAGACTCTGCTGAGCTCTTATAATATTATCTGTCACCAAAATTAGAAAAAAAAAATTATTCGAGGTCTAGTCACAAAAAATGTAAACTACTACTTTGTCCTTAAATGTACACACTCAAATTCACACACCCGTGCCATCCAAAAATCATGCCAGTGCAAATTGGTCATTCGTTACACTAACAATTTCTGGTCTTCTGTTTTAGAACTCTCTAATTTATAACATATTTGTTGAGCAGTGGCCTTTTCTAAAAGTAAAACATTTCTGGGTCTTTTTATTCGGTGGGAGACTGTGAAGCCTCGGCTGTTTTTCAATGCACCAGCACAGTTTGTTCCCTTTCAGTCAATTCACACTGTGTAACACATTATACCCCCCACGTCACCCCCCCCCACACACACACACACACACACACACACACACACACACACGTCCTGGCTGTTCACATTTTTAAGTCACATGATCTGTGATGACTCGTGTGTGTCGTCTGATATACACCCCTGTCATGACAGTCATCCCTGAGTTTTTAAGCTTTTCACCTTGCTAAGAACTCCTCTACTAAGTCGGGCTAGTTACTGCTACTTAGTTCTGTTGTCTGCTGACTTGAAGTTAGCTTAATGGGCCCTGTTGGTGTTAGCTACGATCAGTTGGTGCATAAGCTGCCCGCAGAGTGGTAATTTTGAGTTTTTGGTGCGGTACATTTTTGCATTTCATTCTGTTATGGTATAAATCAAACAAAAAAGAAATATTCTGTCCGCACCAGTCCTCAGGCGTGCAGCTTCTCTTTGCATGATAAAGATCAGCACAAGGCATGCTCCATTTGCCTGGTGATTGTCAATGCTACAGTAATGTGTTAACTGAGCCCAAAGGCTATGCATTTTGTCACCAGCTCTGATGCTCAAACCTGTAAAGATGGGTCATGTTTGTGGAGAAAGTGATGGGAAAGACTTCTGTAGCACAGCATGACCCATCTTTACAGGTTTGAGCATCAGAGCTGTAAAGATGGGTCATGTTTGTGGAGAAAGTGATGGGAAAGACTTCTGTAGCACAGCATGACCCTCTCCTCTCTGAGTTTAGGGACCCAGTTTCATCTGAATCCAAAGACAAGGAGTATTTGGTCAGTGTCACCTCAACTAGCTGGCCTGACTACATGGAGTATGTTGACGTTGAGAATATTGAGTATGAGGTTAACCAAGCACAAGTCAGAACCATGCAAAGGCTACATTCCAAACTATCCACTCACCATGATGACAGCAACATGCTGGACTGTCAAAAAATGCCTGCCTGTGTTCCCAGATATTGGCGCAAACTACTGTCTACCTGCATCACTGTGCCTGGCTATGGACAGTATCTGGAGCTGGATGGATTGGACAAGGCTGGCTTAGTTAATCCACCACCCATGGAATTACCTCTGGCAGTGTATCTGGTCCCATCCCACAACCATTGTGTGGGTGACCCTTCAACTCTTCTGTCCAAGCACTGCAGATTTTCCAAATCTCAGCTGGATAAAATGTATTGGGCTCACTGGTTCCCTAGACAACCCATTGGTGCTTCCCCTTAATGAGGTCAGAGTCACCACTGAGTGCCTTCTCCATCCACCTCGTTGTGCAGTGCGCTCCCTGGTCAGAGGTATGACCTTGACAGTAGTGGTGGAGTGGCATCTGTGGTTGACCCTTTCTGATGTCCCAGGTAGGTACAGGACCATTTACGTGGACCAACCAGTCTCTGATGATGCATTATTTGGGTAGTTATTTGAGGAATCATTCAAAGCATTTAAGGCTAAATTTGAGCTGAGAAATAAGCAGATAGATGCTCTACATGACCCACAAACATGAAATGAATTCCAAGCTTACAGCCAGCTCTTGTAGTCTCGAAGAGATCACTGCCACCTGCTGTTGTAGTTGCACAGCTGGTAAGTGTACAACCTCTGAATAAATTTCCATCTGCACACCTTTGCTCCTGTCAGTTTTGAGCAAGTGCCCATCCTTCAGACTTCCAGAGACCTAATGCTTGGGAGGAATAAGCTTAATTCCTTCTAGCTGTGAGACTGAGTGGAGAAGGGCTCCAGTGGGAGACACTCACTCCCATGTTACAAACAGTAACATGTTCTCAAACAGCTGCAAATCTTCAGTCTACAGGTCAAATAGCCCGTCAGGCAGTTGATTTCTGTCTGACCTCCTTGTGGGGCACACTTGGAACCCTTTTCTGTAGGTGGTGAGAACTGCTGCTACAGGTTACCGATTGCCATTCCAGGCCAGAGACAGAATAGAAAAATACAGGAGCACAAGAGTCCAAACAAAAACAGGTCTGGGGGTCTGCCTGGCCATGGGTAAAGACAGGTCTGACAGAGCAGTTCAGGAGGTCATCCAGGCTATGGGACCAGACTCAGGGGCTGAAACCCACCATGGAGATGAAACAATTCATAGGGCCAGTCGGGCGGCCTACGGTGAATGTGAAACAGATCAGGGAGACAGCTGCTGGCAAAGGCGATGCAGTTCAGGGCTCTGGCCACAGGACCAGTGGCGAAAGCAAAGCAGCTCCGGAGGCTGGCTGCAGGGAAGGGGCAGAGACAAAGATGGTCTGGAGGTCAGCTGTGGCAGACGTGGCAGAACCACTCTGGTGACTTGGCTGGAGGCCAGCGTCAGCAAGGAGGTCTCTCTAGGGGCTGATGTAGACATGGGGGATGGAACACCTCAGACACAAGTGCTGCTGTTGACTGGGATGACTCAAAAGACTGAAGTAGTGCTGGGCACATGGCCGTGTCCTTCGATGAATGGGGCCATTCTGCAGGGCACACAGTTGTCTCTACTGATGACTGGGGTTGTTTAGGAGGGCCCACTGCTGCTCCCAGAGGCTGAAGTTTCAGCTGGGCCTCGGCCACCCCCACCCACAGAACAGGTACAGGTGCAAGAGCAGACTGGTCCTTGGCTGCTCCCACCCGTAGAACGGGTAGAGGTGCAGAAGTGGCCTGTGCTCTGCACACCCTGACCCAGAGAAAAGGAACGGGTGCAGGGACAGGCTGGACAGTGCACAGTTTGAACTGGTGCCAGCGGAACCACCTCCTGATCAACGCTGCTAAAACCTATTAGCTGGTGGTAGATTTCCACAGGCGCAGGCCCACCACACTGGCACTGGTGAACATCCAGGGAGTGGACATTGAGATAGTGGACTCTTATAAGTACCTGGGTGTTCACCTGAACAATAAACTGGACTGGACTCACAACACTGATGCACTTTACAGGAAGGGTCAGAGCAGACTCTACCTGCTGAGAAGGCTGAGGTCTTTTGGAGTGCAGGTGGCACTCCTGAAGACTGTCTATGACTCTGTAGTAGCATCGGCCATCTTCTATGCTTTAGTATGTTGGAGTAGCAGCTTATCTGCAGCTAAGAGGAAGCGGTTAGACAAGCTCATCAAGAAGGCCAGCTCTGTCCTAGGATGTCCTCTCGACCCAGTGCAGGTGGTGGGAGACAGAACGACCCTGACCAAAATAACTAGGGGTGGGACTCGATTAAAAAAATTAATCTAATTAATTAGGAGCTTTGTAATTAATTAATCGAAATTAATCTAATTTTAATCACATTTAAATATTTAACATGATAAATGTTAATTTAAGTTTGGTTGATGAATGTATCAATATACATAAGCTTAAACTTCAAAATTTTGTTTATTTTCCCACCAGTCTACTACACAGACCAATGAAGGGTGGAAGTGCTCCTGTGATAAGCAAACACCTGAAATTAAAGTTAAGCATCATAACTGGATAGTTTTATTCTACATTAATGTCTCACTTAATATAGTTGGAAATTAATCATTCGCTCAGCTGTATTCCTTGATGTTGAAATGTGTTATGCTTGTTTTGAATTAAAGACTTAAAATTAAACCACAAAAAGGAGAAAAAGTTCGTTCTCCGTTTAACCAGCTGTTTTTACACAGCTGTGCTTCACATTCACGGTTGCTAGGCGACATGAGCTACGCAGACGTGAGGGCAGGTGACGCTGATATGAAGGCTAGCCGCTCATTTCCGGCCTTTGCGGTCTTCGTGGGCTGTGAAGGACGTGGGCCGAGTCCTTCGAACAATGCGGCCGCTGAATTTTTGACATCGTGCGTCGATATAATCTGTATTCGTGCACTGAACTCGTGCACTGAGAAACGTTCCGGTGCAAAGTGCGATTAAAATGCGTTAAAATTTTTAATTCATTAATTTCCCCGTAATTAATTAATCGAAATTAACGCATTAAAGTCCCACCCCTAAAAATAACATCACTGATGGACAAGGTCTCCCACCCCATGCATGAAACTCTTACTGAACTGGAGAGCTCCTTCAGTGACAGACTGCTGCACCCTAAATGCACAAAGGAGCATTAACATAGATCCTTCCTCCCAGCAGCTGTAAGACTTTATAACCACCACTGCTCCCAACAAAAATAGAACCAATAGTATGTATATATTGTATAGTATATATTGTATAGTAATACATAGTATTTTGCTACTTCCTGTAGTTATAATCCTGTACAGTATATATTATTTTATTATTAGCAGTAGTAGTATTGTTAATCTTGTCCTGTTGTGTTTTGACATTTTTGTTGCTGTTACACGTAAATTTCCCCTTTGCAGGACAATAAAGGCTGTTTCTTCCTTTCAGGAGGGACTAGTTCACTAGCTTTAATAACAATCTTAAATGGAGGAACAGCAGGTGGACATACTCCTGGTTTAGTATACTCCTTACATACTAAACAATGTAAGGAGTCCAATAGTCAAGGTATGGCAGAAGCCAATCTTTGAAGCCTGGAAGTGACAGCCTCCTTGTATTCCTCACAGAGACCAGTTGCATAGAAATAGTGAGTGTTTGATCAGGATCATGGCTACCGTGACTACCACAGTACATTTGTTAGGTAATTTCTAATGGAATTAGAACAAAGGGGCATTATAAAAGAAACAGCAGGTATGTTGGTGAAAATTAAAAGTTTCTAAAAGCTTATATTAATGTTGCTGGAGTCCATTTCAATTATTAACTCTCTCAATCTTCTATGCAGCAATACTTCAGCCACCTCAGAGGATTTGTTCTGGAAGCTAGACACTCTACAAATGTTCGTGATGGACCTCCGCTGGCCAGAGCCGGAGTTTGCCAAGCATCTGGAGCAAAGACTCAAACTGATGGCCAGTGACATGATGGAGGCCTGCGTCAAAAGGTCAGACTGCAAAAACGCCACAGTTAGATCAGGGGATTGCTTGCTATATCTGTCAGATTTCAGTGAAAACATTCAAGTCATCTGAACTGAATGTACCCCAAGCATCCACTCTTCACACTTCATAGTAAATAGAAAATATGATACGTGATATGAAATATTTAGATATATATGGAGCCCATAACATCAAAGTTCAGATATCTTAAGAGGATGTTGTCGTACAGCATGCAGTCACAATAAATGTGTTATTCTCAGTGAAAAAAGATGGGGAATTTGATGGGACTTGAAAAACAAAGCTCATGGTGACTATATCCAGGTGTGAAAGTAGTTTTAAATTATTGCCGGTACTATGACAAACACACACACACACACACATATATATATTAGTGGTGGGACTTTAACGCGTTAATTTTGATTAATTAATTATCGGGAAAGTAACGAATAAAAATTTAACGCATTTTAATCGCACTTTGCACCGGAACGTTTCTCAGTGCACGAGTTCCCGGCATACAGATTATATCGACGTCAAAAATTCAGCGGCCGCATCGTTCGAAGGACCCGGCCCACGTCCTTCGCCTGGACGTCCTCATGTAGCGTAAATGAAATCTCTGGTCCTAAGCAGTGTTTTTGAGCTGTGCTGTGTTGTGGAAATTGAGCAGAATAACATGAAGCACAATTAGTTAATCTCTATTTGCTTTTAATTGAGAGAGTTTGTAACAAGCAGACCGACATTAAACGTAGCGGTGAACGTTTTAACCTGTTAACTGGCCGAACCAAAATCACCTGAAAAAACTTCGCCCTCTGGGTATTATTGGCTCTGGAAAACCCACGTCGTTGCCTGTTAACTGGCAGTGTCCTGTCCTCCGGGATGTAGTGCATTTTATATGAGGCTAGACCCTCCCATTTTGAATGACACCTGATTCGGCCAATCATATTAAGAAACAGGTTTTCCAGAGCCAATAATAACCAAGGGGTCACGTAGCATTTCGGTTGATGTTGGTGCAGACAATTACATGATTGGCCGAACGAGGTGTCAATCAAAATAGGAGGGTCTAGCCTGCCATATAAAATGCACTGTATCCGTCCCGTAAGCGGAACGGATGCAGTGCATTTTTTGTGGCTGTCCTCGATCTCTGAGGGGAGAGAAGCTAGAGATTTGAGGCAACAGCATAGCACGAACCAGGGCCGGCGGTAGCATAGGACAAGGGTGGGCTCAGCCCACCCAAATCTGATTCTTGCCCACCCAATAAAAATCTCCCATACCGCCTGCAGGCAGCGAATAGTACTCCCATCAAGCTACGCCTACAATAGTTTTTATTTTCCACACTTTGACTTTCTCACCGCTTTCGACACGCGTTCGTGGTTCGAGACCAGCTAGTTTGCGGGGCCGGAATTGAACCCGTTTTTCGGCTGAGCACCGAGTGTTTCGGCGGTGGAAAACCCGCCTCGTGGTTCAAACTACGGCACGGGCTCCGGAACCCTGTTGGTGGGAAAGAGGCCTGATTCAGGGCTGCACCCCCTCGTTTCGTGCTTTTCCTTAATCTGGGTCACACTCTAATTTCCATGTTGATATTTTTACTTATTTTTACCATGAGCATGTATCGCGTCTATCAGTATCCCCAACAGCTCCCGTCCCGCTGCTGCCCGTACTGAAATATCTCCCCCTGAGCGGGTGACCTGCTCCGTCTCCTCCTCTGTCCGATCAGCAGACAATCTGCTGACTAGTTTCTCTGCATGTAATAACACAAGCACCCCTGATGCTAGTCCTACTCTAGCCACATCCCCAGACCCAAAGCAGGTCCTTCCTCTGGCCGTTTCAGCGCCAGGTCCTACCGTTGCTGACCTGAATAGCACTGTGCCCACACCAGGGTTATTATAGTTAACGAAAACGAACGAAATAACAAAAACTAAAATTGAAAAAACATTGTCGTTAACTGAAATAAATAAAGGCTACAATTAAAAGGAAAAAACGATAACTAACTAAAACTGTATTGTGAGTTTAAAAAACTAACTAAAACTAACTGAAATTATTGTGGATTGATCATTTTTCCGCTCTCCGAGTTTAAGCTGGGAGCGCCGTCGGGCAGCTGTGTGCGTGCGTGTGCACGAGAAAGTCCACGCTGCCGCAACGCTGTGATGAACCTGTTCAGTCCTTGTGCGTTTCCGTCTACTTTATCAGTGAGAGAATAACAATCAGGAATAATAATCAAAGCATCAGTATAAGGACTCACAACTATCAGCAAATTCCTGGAGGGAGACTGCTGTCGGAATGGACGTGAGGAAATATGAAGGAAGTGGAAAAACAGGGACAAATATGTTTGCAGCCAAAAAACTGAACACAAAGAGCGAGGACCAAAAAAAAGTCACCGCAGCACACGACCACAAGGTAATTAACACACACAACACACACAGCTACACAAGCATAAATGCGGACATGATCGAGGTCGGACACTTGCATAGGTTGTGTACAGAGGCCGCAAAGACCCTGCAAGTCTAATCAGCGAGCATCTAACAAAGCTAACAGAAGCACCTTCGGGTGGTGAGAACATCAGGATGCAGCTGGATTTGACCTTTGACTCCTTCAAAGAGTTTGTTTTTATCAAACACCACATGTAGGTGTTGTTAATCTACTGCACTGACACTGGAGTTTATTGTAGAAGTTATTGAGTTTGGGAGTTCATATTTTTCTTTGTTTCCC
Organism: Archocentrus centrarchus; assembly: GCF_007364275.1. Lineage (NCBI taxonomy): Eukaryota > Metazoa > Chordata > Actinopteri > Cichliformes > Cichlidae > Archocentrus > Archocentrus centrarchus. The sequence continues at coordinate 5,967,383 of NC_044351.1, forward strand.
TGTTGATGTTCATGTGTGTCCTAATTATTACACATTTAGCATGTAGTGCTGCTGTCTTGTGAACTGTTGGTTGTTGAATATATTTCTTTATGGTATCTTTGTCACTTTTGTGCATTGAATCTTGCACCTGACAAAGTGTGAAAATACTAAAACTAATACTGAAACTAACGAAACTAAACTAAAACTAAGCATTAAACCTAAAATAAAAACTAATAAAAAACAAGCAAAACCCCTCTGAAAACTAATTAAAACTAACTGAATTAGAGAAAAAAAAGTAAAAACTAACTAAAACTAAACAATAATGTAAAAATCCAAAACTATTATAACCCTGGCCCACACAGCCAGTGCTAGCTAACCATCATGCCTTCGCCAATACGTTCCGCTCATTCAGCCCGGTGTGGTACCGCACTAGACCTCGGCTGGAATACTCTGTGGCTTTAGGACACATGTTTCTGCTTCCCGAATGAATTTGTCACAAAGTTGCCCAAAAAAAAAGAAAATAAATCAAAAAATAAAACAACTTTGGGTGCTTTTATAACTCAGTGGGTTGAGCAAGTGACCTATATGTCAAGAGGCTTCTGCAGGACCCTGGCTTCAGTTTCACCCTGGGCCATTTACCGCATGTCATTTCCTCTGCTCTGTATCCCTCATTTTCTGTCTGCTCTACTGTCCTGTGAAAATGAGTAAAGGCCAAAAAGTAAATGTTAAAACAATTGATTCATATGTTGCCAGTAAATACTGTCCCTCAAATTTCAGTTTCTACCTTCTCTGTGTTAATTGGATTCTTTAAAAAAAAATTGTGCAAAACATTAACCATATATATGACTGTAGCAAGCTAATTTCTTACTTAAAAATATAAAACCTTTTAAAAAGTATTTTCTTTCAGTCTATCATAAAATGAATAATTTAAATTGCTTAAAATAATTTAAATTATGTTTAAATTATTTTATTCCTATGCTGTGTTTTATTGCAAAAACAAACAAACAAAAAAATCCCCACAAATGTGTTGTTGTTTTGTGGAAAAGGCTAACAGAGTTCTTTTTGTGTTTTGTCCTGTAGAACAAAATCTGCATTTGATGCCAAAATGCAGAAAGTGAGCAAGTCAACAGACTTCCGGTTGCCGCTCTCCGTCTGCACCATGTTCAACGTGCTGATTGGTGCCAAAAAGCAGTGCCCCAAACTCTGTGTGTTGAACTGCAGTCAGGAGGTAAACTATTTATAGTTTTATCTCTTTATGGTTAACCTTGAAATTCTTACCCAATAAGAAAAGGGGTTATTATTGGCAATACTATAATAAATATATTGTTAACATTAGAAAATCTCTAAAAAAAAAATAACAATTTCACCCATTTAACATTTTTTGTTTCCTACTGTGCTTTTCATTCAAAACAAATATAATAATAATTTACAGAGAAACAAATATGGTGTAAAAAAAAAGATACTATCTGATTTAAAACATGTTATTTTTTTATTGAGGAAAACACCTCCAGTAGTTTTATTGTTCCATTAGCAACCGCACACTTTTTGATATTATAATTTAATATCTTGAATGGAGACTTCAGTCAAAAAAAAATCCCTGAGCATGTTATATCAGTCCACTTGAGAGAGACAAATTGATTATATGAAGTCCTTGAATTCTGGGTTTCCACATGCAACAAATGTCAGTCTGCCATCAAATGTTTCATTCAGTTTTTTCAGGATTCTTCAGCACTGAACCTCAGTCAGCCTTAAAACTAATATCTAAATAACCTTGATGAAGGAATAAAACATTCTCAGGAGTTTTTAAAAGGAAGAAATTCTTCAAAACTTTTCTTCTGCTTGCTGGTTTTTACATATTTTGTTTTTGAAGCCAACAATGGTTGAAACATTATGACCCAAAGAGATTGAATAACATGGTAATGTTGGGTTTTATGATTCAGAAGTGTTGCAAATTCTCAAAATTACTTACTCAAAATCTTTTATTAAGTGTTACAATAGAACGTATGAATAATGTTGGGCAACATGACTTTTAAGATGAAATGGTTGCTTAAAGGTAAACCTAGAATAGAAATGAAAATAAAAAGTTATACCTTAACATATTAGGGCAAGACATAATCAGACATAATTACCTTTGTAAAAAGAAATCCATGACTTTTTGTACAATATTTCCCAATATTTTGGCTATACAGTAATTAATAATTAACTGTCCAACCCCTCGTAAAGAAACAAAACCCTAATGACCTCAATAACTATAGGCCCATATCAAAGTTATTTTTCCTTGGTAAGATTTAAAAAAATAAAAAAGCTCCCAGTTCTTCTCTCATTTGAATACTTTTAACATATTTGACAAATTTTAGTTTGAGAGTATAAGCATAAGACATAAGACTTATGTAGAGGCGTGCTCTTTCCATGCTCTTTATTCCAGCTTTCCTGTCTTTTCTCCAATGTCCAATATCAATAAAGGCTAAAAAGACCCCCCAAAATTTTGTTTATATTGTATCAAATCCTGGATTTGAATGATTTGAATTGAATAATACTTTATTGTCCCGCATGGGAAATTTGTCTTGGATAAACAGTGTTACACAGCTACAATTCACATAATAAAAACAGAGAATATACAAAGTAATAATAAAAGTTCATCTCTAACAACACTCAAATGTATGTCGGTTTGGCTCCGGGCCGAGTCTTTATTCAATAATACAACAGATGTTGGGAGGAATGAGAGCTTGTAGCACTTTGTTTTACAGCTACATGCTCTGTAATGTCTCCCTGAAGGTAACAGCTCGTATTCTGTAAAAAGGATATGGTATAAATCCTTAACAATCCTATAAGCCTGTTGTACAACAGTTGTTTCATACTTTGATTGGAGAGACTGGTACTCATTATTTCCAACAATTTTCATGACAATTTTTATGAGTTTCTTAATTCTCGATTTTTGCTTTACTGTAAGGCTGCCATCCCATATCTGATCAAGCTTTCCAGTACAGCGTGATAAAAAGTACCCATAACCTTGGAACTCAAACCAAACAATCTTAAGATTATATATAAACGATGGACATAAATTGATGCACAGTTAAATTAAACATGACTGTAGCACTATCTTGCTACCACCCAGTTCGACACAGTTCATGTGATTCAGTTTGTTTGTTTATTTTCATATGTTGGCACAGCTTATAGCATTTGTCTTTATGGACGTTGCCCAGACTTGCTGAGTCCAGCAGTGTTGCAGCATACACCACACACTCTGATCTCAGCACTGTACTGCGTAAAAGAGAAGACACATGATTAAGATGATAGCTGACAGCTGTGCCGTCCAGCCTCTCCTTGCACTGCCCCTGAATCAAATTGGCTAAAGCCATCTGTGCCCCCACCCTGTGGGTCACCTTGAACTTGAGTAGTTGTAACACTAGACACCAGCAGATGATGTGGGCACTGGCATCCTTCATGCGATGGAGCCACTGTAATGGGGTATGGTCTGAACAGAGGCTGAATGAGCTTCCTAGGAGGTAATAGCAGAGCGTTGACTTCCCACTAAATGGCCAGGCTCACTGCAGTGGTGTGACAAGTCTCCCACTCGAACAACTTACTGCTGATATATACCCCCCTCACCTGCTAGGCCAAAATGGCCCCCCAACCCTCTGCTTGAGGCATTGGTCTTCAGCTTAAAAGGGAGGAAGAAGTTAGGAGTGTGAAGCAGCAGTTCCCCACAAAGAGCCTGTTTCACCCAATCAAACAACACCTATCACTGCCCCATCCACTGGACCAAATCTGAGACAGCCTTTTGGATAAGGTTGATCAGGCTACTAGTCATCTTCACAAAGGTAGGGATGAACCTGCAGTAGTATTCAGCCAGCCCCCAGAACTGCCTCACCTCTTTTCTGCTCTTGAGATATGGGCATTAAGCAATGCTGTTGTTTTCTTGACCTGAGGCTATATCTGCCCACCTTCCAGTTGGCATCCTATATACTGTACTTCTCTCCATCCAACCACATTTCTTTGGGTTGTCTGTGAGCCCCAGTGTCATGAAAAAATGAGCAGTACCAGAAATTCATTGACCTGGGACATAGGATAAGCCTAAAACTGTGAGACCTCATTTACCTTGCAGTAGTCTACAAGAACCATAGTTCTTTACAAACAGAACTATGGGACTACACCATGCACTGTGAGACTATTTTATTACTCCCATCTCCAGCATCGCAGCCAATTCTTTCTGAACTGCTTGTCTTTTGTGTTCAGGTGAACCCACCATCACCTGATCGAATCTCAGTGTGGTGCTGTAGGAATGTGGTGTGGCTTGGCAGAGGGGATAACACATCTGCTAATCGCTATTGCAATGTTGCCACATCTCTTCTCTGGGCTTGTGTGAAAGGGTTGTCACAAACGAGTGATGTGGGAATGGTTGAATTTGGTACCTCAGACCCCAACTCATCTCTGTCTTTTACCAAGCTCACCAGAGAAACAAGCTTTGCCTTCCTCCATGTGTTTAGGAGGTCAAGGTAGTATGTTTGTGTGGCTCCACCCCTGTGACTATCTCATAATCAACGTCACTCACTCACCATGTGACCACAAAGGGTCCTTGCCACTAGTAGCTTTAAGCTGGAAGAAGGGAGCAATGCAAGCACTTTTGCTCCCAGTGTAAATGGTCTGAGTCTTGCTCCTCTCTTGTACAGGCATTGCTGACGTTCCAGGACCTGGAGTAAATTCTCCTGTGACAGCCTTCCCAGTGTGTGAAGCTTTACTCTGAGGTCCAGGACCTATTGAATTTCATTGTTACTCAGGCGTGGACACTCCTCTCAGTTTTCTTTAAGCAGGTCCAATACCCCCCGTGGCTACCTGCCAATCAGCAGTTCAAAGGGAGAAAATCCTATGGACACGTGGGGCACCTCCCACACTGCAAACAACAGAGGGTCTAACCATTTAGAGAGACACAGAATAATCTGTCTGTCCATGTGGCACAGAGATTACAATCAATCAATTACAGATACAGTGCTTCTGAGCTCAGCTTGTTATGTGTATAAAGCACACCTGTCTACAGAATCAGTTTCTTCCATTCCAACCTTTCCACCACCATGGCCAAAGAATTGTCAAATAACATCAGGGACAAGATTGTAGATCTGTTGGAATGGGCTACAAGACTATCAGCAGGAAGCTTGGTGAGAATGTGACAATTCTTGGTATAAACATAAATGCTGAGTATGACCCAAAGAATACAATCCCTTCAGTCAAGCACAGAGGTGGAAATATTATGCTTTGGGTCTATTTTTCTGCTAAGGGTATAGGATGACTTCGCCACATTGAGGGTCCAATGGATGGGGCCATGTACCATAAAATCTTGGACCAGAACCTCTTTCCCTCAGCTAGACCACAGCTCTGAATTAATGCCAATAATTTTTTAGACTCTTTCTCTTCGATTGATCTTTCTGAGTTAACTTCTGTAGTTACTCCCTCCAAGCCATCTACACATTCAAGATGGGAGTAATTAAACTGTAACTTAAAAAAACATCACTCGACCCGGCTGTCTTAGATAATTATAGACCAATCTTGAACTTTCCTTTTATCTCAAAAATTCTTGAAACTGCAGTTGGTTTATTTGAGTTTCAGGATTCAGAAATCATTGTGACACAAAATTTGCTTCTAGAAACACATAAACAGTTTTTGAAGGCTCTTTTCCAATTTGGGAGTTTAAAAAAAGGGATTAGAGTTAATTTATACCTACTTTTCTGGCTGTTATGTTAAATATGTTCTGAAAAGGCTGCATCAAAGGTGGGTGAGTTTAAGGCAAGCAATCTGAATGTTATATGGCTTAATCTGCTTGATATATATGTGTTGAATCCATTGAATGTTGTGAATCAGTAACTTGTGAATTAAAAAGTTAAAAAATAAGAAAATATTGGCTTACTATGCTTGCTTTCTTTTCTTTGTCTTATCCCTCATGTCCATGTGTCCATCTCATCATTGTTTGACTATCAGATTGACAAACAGTGGGTAAGTTCATCCATCTCCTCATTACCTTTCCTTTCCCCAACCCTTCCCATTTCCTGTCATGGTCTTGGGCCGGTGGCCCAGTGTTTTGAGTTTCTTTTGTGTAGCTTTCTTTTGTTGTACTTTTCAAGTTTTCAGTGTCAGTTCTGTGTCTCTGTTCCCTTGAGTCACTTCCTGTTTTATTTTGACAGTCTCGTGTTCCCTGTGTTTTATGTTTAGTTTTGCCTCCCTTTTGTCATTAGGTTCATTTGGTTCACCTGTCGTCCCCTGTTGTTTCCACTCTCCCTGATTTCCTTGTGTGTATTTAAGCCCTTAGTTTTTTTCTGTTCTTTGTTGCGTCGTCGTCATTGTTTCCCCCAGTGTTCCCCTCTTAGCTGTGAGTTTTGCTTTTGCTTTCTCCCAGGCTTCCGGTTGTTTTTGGCCTTGGTTGAGATTTTGTATTTTGTAGTATTCGAGTTTGGAAATAAAGCAGTTTTAGTTAAGTTGTGGTTGAGTCCTGCATTTGGATCCACCCCTCCCAGCTCACAGCCCCCACCGTGACATTTCCTCGTTAGGGAATCTAAATGAATTTCAATATATTTTAGAGAATAACACATAAATGTCCATTTTAGCTTCCTTTGCACCCAGTAAGAGCTGAGTTAAAGTGATTTATGTGATCAAGCTTCTTGGAAGGCTACACTAGTGCAACAACTTGAATTTTCCAAAACAGAGGGTGGATAATGTGATGATGGCATGATTCACAGAAAGACACACACAAAAATCCCCACATTAACTGGATATACACCATACAGAAATAAATGCTCTGATATCAACATCAAAGATGGTTGAGTTTAAGGCAAGATAAATGTGATGAATTTGAGGTGAATTGGCCCTTTAAGTTGCTTGTAGGTGCTGTGAGTGATACTTTCTGAACTCTGACTCATGACCAGGACCCAGAAAGGTATTGAAGACATGTTATCTGAATTGAATCCAAACTAGCTGTGTCATGAATTTTCTGTTCCAAGTTTAAAAGTTTGCCGATCTCCATCAAAGTTTTCAGACATTACTGCAGCCCTCAGTGCCAATTTCTGCCATTTTCGGAAAAAAAAAATGATGAGAGCAGTTTGACTGGAAAGTAAGCACACAGTGTGAAAAGTCTATTCTTGACAGTTAATCCACACGAGAAACTTCTCTGCTTGATTAACCAGTTCTACCTTTACAAAGCCCTTGAAATTGCTAATCAGTCTGCTGTGGTTTAGTTGCTGAGGTCATTTAAATGGCATAGAGGGGGGTCATGTTAAAAATTTGACCTAATTCAGATCTTAACCAACTCGCAAGGCTGAAGTAGCAGCAGTGGTTGCAGCTCAACAGGCAAATAAATGTTTTTAAAAGCAATAATTGTTCTTTTCAGTTTTTGCTTCACATATGGCAAAGACCACACAATTTCTTCTCCTCCTCTCTGCTTTTTTTAAGGCAGGCATTGTAGGAAAAAGAAAGGATAAAGCAGCAGTGTTAATTGAGGTAAGAAGAGGAAAAAAGAAAAGCTCTCAAGATCTGCTAGGAAGATTCGGAGCACTAAAAGAGCTGCCATTTTGCAGACTTTTGGAAGGAGGAAAAAATTGGCGACGACCTCTCTGGACCCACAGTTTGTCAGCGATCTGTGTGCTTTGTTGATTGAAATTTTTAATTTGGGTGTTCTTTAGACAGCCAGTGAAAGGGTATTGTCGCCAAGAGATGAACTTCCCTGCTGCTACTGCCATTCAGTGCTCAGCCCTAGCCTTTTTTTTTTTTATTTCTCTCCCCTTCCTTCAAGGGAAAATGGTGCCATGAATATTTTTTTTCATAGGGGGGCCAAACAAGACACGAAATGGTGGATTAATTGAATCTTGTGTGAGCCTTTGGTCCTCGCAGCTGGACCGGTGCTTTAGAGGAATACAAGGCTGCTCTAATTGTAGGGAGACACACAAAAAGTATCCTTCAAATTCCATCGCTTTTCCTGCACAGATGGGAATGTTATTCAGCTGCATAATGCATCCTATTAGCTGCTTAACGCAGCAGTGTTAGACGGAGGGGAAGATTTTCCACGCCTCACTGCATTGGGAAGGGGTGCGTGTGTGAGGATTTGATGTTCATACCGAATGTTGTAGGTTTTTATTTCTGTCTTTTACAACACAGACAATACTGTTCTGTATCAGGGCAGGGAGGAGTCGGCTTTAACCTTTGTGTTCTGTTAGTTTTTTGAAAATACCAAAATATCACTTTATGTCTCCTTCCACCCCCACAGCAACAGTACCACTCCAAAATTGATGTTCTGATTGATGAGGCATTAAAAGAAATTATTTCATCCCTCGTCTCAAAGGTAAATCTCAATTTGTCTTTATTCAAATCCTCACTCTTTTTACACTTTATTATTTTGTAATTCTCAAAAATATTTCAGCATCCCTTTTTTATATGGTGGAGGGGAGAGGGATCAAACCATACTCCTTTTGAAAACCCAGATTTTAGCATTCGTGTACTTTTTCTTTTTTTCCTTTGATTTATTAATCTCGTGCTTTATTTTTTATGAATTTTTGTACAGAAATGTGAATTTTATTGTACAGAAATAAAAATATTCCAAGAATCTTGATAGAAGATTAAATAATGACTTGCTGCACCAGACTCAAGAAAGTTACTAGAAACTTAATTTTAGAAGTGTTGTTATTTTCCCCACCCCCTGCAGTTTTCCGCTGTTTTAGACGGTGTCCTGTCCAAGCTCTCAAGATACGATGAAGGGACATTCTTCTCTTCAATCCTCTCTTTCACAGTGAGTACCCATGTTTCCTGGAAGCAGGGTGTGCTTCACTGTTATTTCACTGCTTACCCACGCAACCTGTTATTTGCTGGAAACCAGATCTTTGCAGCTGAACTTCAGCATTCTTCTTCTTGTATTTTTCCCCTTCTTACCTCTTACCCCCTTTGCCAGTGTGAGTCTGTTTGCTTGCTATTTTATTATGCACAGGGAGCATAATAAAATGCAAACCCATATTTGTGTCTCAGTTCACACTGAGGCAGTCAAAGTATTGGCCAGAAAATAAAGCAACTTGGAAATGCAAACTGGCTGCTGTTTGCATTGAGCCTCATTTATTTGATTATTGCATTTTTTCTGTTTAAGTTTGTCACACACTGTTAAATATGTGAAAGACAAAGAGCACCGGAACTAATATCAAGTGGTTAATGAGCTGCTGCAGTGAGGCAAACGAGACAAGGTATATGACTGTGCACAAAGTATGGAAGTGATGAGTCCTTAACACTGGATTTGACACATTCTAGAATTAGATCTTAGAAAGATGAGGTTATTTTCTAAAGTGATGAACAACTCAAGTTAACAAAATAGAATTAGTCAGTAATTTTGATTTTTACACCTTTCCATCTGGTTGATATGAACTCTGGGAGCTTTTTAAACATCCACTGGGATTTAAAAGACTTAGTGTTAAAAATTATTTCCCCCAAATTTATCTAATTTCAAACCAAGTAAAATACAAATACAACAAAAAATAAATTATATTCTCATTTTTACTAGGTTTAGTTTCTAATTAAATGTTTTTGACACTTATACACAAACAATATTGAATTGTGACTTGTTATGGAAAATGTTACTTAGTCTTCATTTACTATTTATATACTTTATATTTATCATCCATAAAAATGCTCCACTCAATAACTAAACAGTCAGTCTCATAGTAAATAAACTGAACTGATAGGGGTGTTAACAAAAATTTTGGGGGTGGGGCGGGGCTCACAGTTCAGTTCATTATTGTTACAGGAAAAAAAAGAAAAACATAAAGGGGTACAATTTCCATAGTTAGAAGTTATTTAATGAAGAATACAGAAGTTCACTGAAAGGTCACTGGTTACTGATTTTTGTATAATGCATGTAGGTACTGAAACACCAGATTTGAGAACATCCTGCACTGAATCACAGATATATGAGATTTAGAACAGTACAAGCTTAAGCTGCGGTATCTCCCTCTATCCTATACTTCCTTTTCAGCTCCTTCCTCCCCTGAAATTATAATGTAACCTCTACCCTGGCCTTCTGGTCTTTTGTCTTCTGGTAACCTGACACCGTTAAGCCTCTCTTGGCATAAAAGGCACTTTACTTCACACCTGGTCACAAATACATGAACTGTTCATTCTCCACTGTCTACTTTTCCTTCGTTTCACTTTATTTTCATTCTTTAAATACCTGTCTGCCTCATCATTTTATACATGTATTTCTATTCAGCATAAGATATTTGTGACTGATGCTTTCTTTTTCCAAATACAATTTTTTTTTCAGTTCAAACTTGAGAGTTCTAGAGAATACCAACATGTTTTTTTTTCTAGGATTATAAAAAAAGAAATAATGAGCTGTTAGCCTGGTTGTATTTGTAATCGTATCATCAAATCTGCTGCCATATGTTCTGGACACTTGGGTGAAGAGAGGAGCTGAACTGCCAACTGATTACCAACTGGTGGTGAGTTGGATCAGGTAGTGAGGGATGATGCTGGACAGGTCTGGTGTATCTAAACTGTGAGGGTGCTCTGGAAATGTCTGGCAGATGCCCCCAGTCCACGAGATCTTAAAAAATCCCTCCTCTGGCAGAACAATGACAGCATTGCGAGGGAGGCTAAGGACATTGAGTCCAAATGGACCATGTTCTGCACCTCCGTTGTTGAGGCAGCTGCTCAGAGCTGTGGCTGCAAGCAGGTTGGTGCCTGTCGTGGTGGTAATCCCCAAACCAGATGATGGTCACCGGAGATGAAAGGAGCCATCAAGCTGATAGGAATATCAAAGACCTACCTTAATCCCAGATAGGGGGAGGAGAGCAGAAAGAGTGAGGTGTGCAGCCATTTGGGAGGGGCTCAGGGTAGAGCCGTTGCTCCTCCACATCGAAAGGAACCAGTTGAGGTGGTTTGGGCATCTGACTAGGATGCTTCCTGGGCACCTCTTGGGTGAGGTGTTCCAGGCATATCCTATCAGGATGAGGCCCCAGGGCAGACCACAGACACTGAAGAAATTATGTCTCTTGGATGGCCTGGGAATGCCTTTGGGTCCCCCCGGATGAGCTGTTAGAGGTGGCTGGGGTGAGGGAGGCCTGGGCTTCTCTGTTTAGGCTGCTGCCCCCACAACCTGGCCTCGGGTGGATGGATGGATTAATGGATGGATGGATGGATATGCCAGTGTGTCCATCAACTCTAGAGGGTTAAGTTTCTCGGGGTCTTCTTCATAAGTGAGAGGAGAACGGAGTGCAAGATTGACAGATGGATTAGGGCCACAGTTGCAGTGACACAGATGCTGTACTTGTCAGTCATGGTGAACCGAGAGCTACAGTAAACGTAAAAGCCAACCTGTCAATTTACTGGTCAAGCTATGTCCCTACCCTCACCTATGGTAACAAGCTTTGAGTAGTGACCGAAAGCTTTGAGTAGTGACTAAAAGAACAAGATTGCATTTAAAAGTTTCCTAAATTATGATGAAATTGTTCGACTGTGAATCTCATTCTGAATAATATAGTCTCTCAAATCATTTCAATATTATTTTTTAGCCACCACCTGGTTTACAAGTATAGTTTTTACTTGTCTTCTTGGCCTTAGCAGTGAATTCTAAAAATCAGACCGAACTTAAACATTTCAGTAAAGAGCCTTTTTTGCATGTGCTAAAATATTATGTTACAGTGTACCAATACTGTATATTTTTTTCCGGACTGACTCACACATGTTTACCAGGAAGTGGTCATGTCTGTATATTCGAGATGCCAGTGACTGACTCATGCTCATATCAAACATATGCACACTAGCAGAGCAGACACAAACATTGGAAGAGTGATCATCTTCACTAACACAGTGCAGTCCTCAAAATATTTCTGGAGCCCAAAATGTAACATAATTACACAATTTAAGAAAGCATATAAACTAACTCTTGATAGTTTTGGTGGGTTGAACATGTAATTACAGTACAATTTTCCTGATTTAAGACCGACTTCTACCAGCAGCAAAAAAAATGTAGATTCCTGATACTCAATATGTCTCTGATTAATCAGAATTTTTAAAAGTCAGTTTAAGGCTACTATATTTCTGTGAGTTAAGCAGAAGCATCTTTGACAGTGTGCAACTTGATAGTATAATGTAGATAATTAAAAGAAAATTTACATTATACTATCTATGTTTGCACTGGCTTTCAAACAGATAACTAGATACGGAATGTTAATCCTTCAAAATGGTTAAATCTAAAGTTTTTAGCCTGCTAAGCATTTCAGCCCTTGGGTGCGGTTTTATATGCTTGACTGATTTCCTGTCTGAGTAGTTATGGTTTTCAGAGGACTGAAAATTTATGGATCTCACAGTCACAATCTCAGCCCAGTTGGTTACCTCTAGGGGCTTTTGGACCATCAGAAAAACACCAAATCAATTACTCATTTTTTAGATGGATGATATTTCATTCAATTTCATTTTTTAATTCAGTTTTATTTATATAGCACCAAATCACATCAACAGTCACCTCAAGGTGCTTTATATTGTAAGGTAAAGAGCCTATAATATTTAAGAGAAAACCCCAACAATCAATTCTGACAAAACGTATATGAGTCTGGAATGAGAACAGGTAAGCCCACTTTCTCAAATTGTCATCAATCATCAATCAGTAGCAATGTTGTCATCCAGATCCTGTAGATGTTCTCTCTGTTTTTATAGTATGGACTAAAACTGAAATCAAGAAATACCACAGAGATGTAAAAACTTTTTTGAAATATATCTGCATCAATGTGGGCATGACCTCAAAGTGTCTGCTTGTACACACAAGAGACTACTCATTTGACAAGATATTTGATCTGCCACACTCACCTCTCCAATCACTCCAGTCGATTATGAGGATTGTCAGTCACTGGGCCTGAGTCTTCAGGATGACTATAACACTGTATTTCCTTCTTTTCGTCACACACACCACAGTCCGCCTGCAGCCATGTGTAAACTCACCATGTTTTTTTTCTCTTTGGAAAATCACTTAAGTAATTTATCGTGTAAGTAGTGGCCAATTAATTTTCTGTCAGGCAACAACTTGATGAATGAACTAATTATGTTAGCTCTGCTACTCGGGTGTCTGTGTGGGCAAGTATCTTTAAAAAACATTGATTTATGCTTCATCTGCATGGACCAAAGCAGACACTGACAATTCACAAAATTAATGTCAAACACAACTTTGCATAAGTGGAAAGCATCATTTGAGAGAACAGTGTGGCCTTGCCTGTACAAGCAAATCAATTTGTCTATGTCTTCTTCAAGGATGTCTTCTTGGTTTAGGCTGAACAAAAGTGCCAGCTGTGTTTTCTGTTCCAGAGCTGCCTCTTTGCTTGTAAATTCACAAAGCCCTTTTGAGGCTCTTGAAGTTTGTGACATGATTTAAAGACTTTTATGTTATCTCTGATGAAATATTACAGTCCAAATATTGAGACCATCTCCAACCTGCCTTTTGACTTTAAAGTGAAGCCAAAAGGTTTTTGGCTGTTTTGAGGTTCTATTTCCTTGTTTTTCCTACATGCTGTATCAGAACAACAACTCCCCTCCCAGGGCTAATGTGTGCCGGCTCAGAAAAAAAATGGATGTGAAAGATGTCAAGGCAATTACAATAGGCATTACAGTTGTAATCTCTTATGACAGCAGAGAGTGTGAATGAACAGAGCTTTGCCCACTTCTCCTGCCCTTTGCTTCTCCCTGCCACACAAACAACCGCTTCTCTGGCAGCTAATGTTTCCTCCTGTGTAACAGCTTCGGCAGTTTTTTGTTACTCCACACAGAGATGGTAAATTATTTCTTTCTTTTTTTTACTATGGAAGCAGCAGGCAATGTTGAGCATCTGTTCCCTGTGTCGAGTGTAAACCATTGCTAGCCTTTGCTAAAACAAATATAGAGTGGTGTCAGTGGGGGAAATGATATTATTAAATCATACCTCACACTATGCATTCAGCTCTGAACCTACTTTATGCTTATAATTTTTTAAATTTACACACTATAATTTTAACAGAATACAGTGAACCCTCATTTATCGCGGGGGTTACGTTCCAAAAATAACCCGCGATAGGCGAAAGCCGCGAAGTAGTCAGCTTTATTTTTTACAATTATTATACAGTACTATAGAAGGAAACCAAAGATCAAAACCTGTTTTCAAGCCGAACACATTCTGTGCTGGACAGAGATGAGGGACGGAGGAGATTGATTGACAGCCAATCAGGACGCAGAACACGATGCACGTTCATACAAAAAAAAAAAAAAAAAAGCATAAAAAAACTGCACTAAAAAAAATCCGTGAAACAGCGAGGCCGCGAGAGGTGAAGCGCGTTATAATGAGGGTTCACTGTATGTGTCCTATTAGTTTTAAATCAGGGCATATCGATCAGTGCAGAGAACAAGCAAGAATTTCCAGAACATCTCAGTTTGTACACTCTGTTGTCCGATCACGTACTCCAAACACATTTAAGTTGAAAAGGTAAGAGACTTCTAATTGTAAAAAGAATCTTATAAAGTGTGAGGCTTTTATTAATGTTCTTAAACAATCGCTTACTTGTTAACAAATTCCTTATAATTGCCTATAAATGTCTTATAATCTAACTAGAAGCATGTTCATGATCCATCCATTTTCTACTAATTATCTGGGTTTGAGTTGTGGGGGCAGCAGTCTGAGCAGAGAAGTCCAGACTTCCCTCATCATGGCCACATCTTCCAACTCATCTGGGGGGACACCAAGTCTTTTCCAGCCAGTCAAGAGATATAATCTATCCAGGAAGTCCTGAGTCTGCCCCAGAAGGAGATGCCTGGAACACTTCACCTAGGAAGCATCCAGGAGGCATCCTAGTCAGATGCCCAAACCACCTCAAATGGCTCCTTTCAATGTGTAGGAGCATTGGCTCTACTCTGAGCCCCTATTGAATGACTGAACTCCTCACCTGATCTCTAAAGTAAAGGCCAGCCACCTTTCAGAGAAAGCTCATTTCCGCCACTTACAGTATCTCATTATTTCAGTCATGACCCAAAGCTCATAACCATAGGATGAGCGTAGGGACAGAGATCAACCGGTAAATTGACATCTTTGCTTTCACGCCCAGCTCTCTTCACCATGACAGACCAGTAGCCCCAATCTGTCTGCCAGTCTCACGCTCAACTCTCTACCACCTGGCTATGCCTTGGTACTCTGTCGATAAAAACTGTACTGAATAATATACAGAGTACCTGATATTTTCACACACATAACAACGGTGTTTGCATAAATCAGGGCACAATAGTGTTGACGTATTGTATACACCATTAACTGAAGGCTGCGTATTTTCAAGAGCAGTGAACATTAATAGATTACATTGAAAAAGTAATAATAAACATAATAATTAAAAACTGTTCATAGATTTAATCAACAGAATTTCAAAGGGCAGACTTAGCAGAGGCCAACTCTCACAGAGTACATTCAGGTGAGCCCGACTATATCTTGTCAGTCCCAACCCACGCAGCTTAGGCTCCTTCCCCACCAGAGAGGTGATGTTCCATGTGCCACAAGTCAGTTTTGGAAGCTGGTGATTGGAACATGAGGACTTCCACCTCTGACTGTCACCTGATCCACAAAGCACCAAAGTCCCTCCTCTGGGTGGTGGGACCATAAGAGAATGGACCCATGTAGATTCTTTCGTGTGAGCGCTGGGCTCCATGGGCTAAGGCTCAAACACCAGATCCTTGCCCTTAAGCCTCTACCCGAGGCTATGATGATGGATATGATGTACATTAAATTTCCTACTGTGAAAAAATTATATATATTTTATTATTGCAAAAGTAAATATTTACAAAAATTTATATTTTGTGAGAGTAGTGAAACAAGCATGAAGGTCACTTTTGGTGCAGCCCCACACAGTATCACAGACACCTTTCTACACCAATTGAAGTGCTGGGCAAAAGAATCTTTTAAGGCATGTTAAAAACAGCACCACCTTGTATTGCTTAAAGCTTGACACTCTAAATGTATCACTCCTCGATCGACATCACACTGTACCAAACCATTGATAGAGTATGCAGGAGACCAGTGGAATAAATGTAGTAGTTCTATTTATTCCTTTGAGAAAAGTAATTACGGGATTTAATGTAAAGAATCTTGAATTTGTGACAACAATTTAGTAAACTTAGCACATAAAAAGGCTCATGCCAACTGGAACAAAGGAAATGGAGGAATAAGAAAATTATCTGAACTGGAACATGACGTAGAAAAAGAAATGAGACAAAATAAGATGAGCGATAAGGCAACCTTAATGATGACAGGTAAGACCATTTACAAAAAGATCCCAAAGTGATGGTTTGTCCTTTTAGAAATTTCAACACTATGAGTAAATCATCTGCTGACTAAAAAAGCACCTTGACCTTAAAATACTTCTGGCAGCAGAGCTAAAAGTAAAACTCAAAGACACACAAAAACCATCAACAGCTGACTACATAAACCTATTCCATTTGAATCATATTAACCACCTCAAAAATACAAATAACGTGGATAAACATGATGTTGACAGTGTTGACCACAATGTGGATATAGCGACGACTGCTCAAATATTTCGGGGCCATTGTTCAATTTCAATTCAATTTTATTTATCAACAAACAGTCACCTCAAGGTGCATTATATTGTAAGGTAAAGACCCTATAATAATTACAGAAAAAACACAACAGTCGAAACAACCCCCTATGAACATGTCATGGGAAGCAGTGTGGCAGACGGAGTTGGACCCTAAGATGCAGGACTCTCAGACAGTACTGAACTTAATGTGATTTATTTAGAAAATGAGAGGAAATAATAACAATTAAAACCGCAAGTGGTGATGATCGGGCCCTAGCACCCGTGGCGCACGTCGACCCATGGCACTCGTTGACCCGTGGCGCACCCGGAGGTCTTTTGATTGTGATGGTGTACAGAAGGTCTGTAGAAAGTTTAATTCTTGTATGGGAAAAGATATCTTTTGCTCTCCACATAGACCAAATGGAACATTTGGGGGGGTGGTCACGGCTCCAACGTGCAAAACAGGGCATGGTCTGATTGACGTTTTTGATCGGGATGATGTCAAGAATGTTGAAACAAATTTTCATACACTTTAGAGAAACTAATTTTGTGGATGCAATACAAATATTCATTTGCTTCTGTAGGGGGCGCTCTTGCATCTATAGGCTTGAATTCAGAGTTATGGATTCAGCCTGGGTGTGTACATGAGTGATTACATTTTCAGGCTGATCAGGCAAAGCATGTGCAAACAAGTGCACAAACAATTTTGGTGGCGAGGGAGAAAAACGAAGGCCAACTTCAATGGCCTGGTGTGACAAGGCCGTTTAATATTTTGTAAAACTTTCCACAATATTTGATGGGCTCCTTGTTTAAATGATCTGGTGCCAATTTGGTCTCACTGGATCAAATGCCCTAGGAGGAGTTCGTTCAAATAGCAGGTGTGAAAATGGCCAAAATCGACACTTCATCTTCAATTGAAGATGGCCGACTTCCTGTAGGGTTTCTCATATAGGCCCAAGAGACTTTTGTGTATGTCTTAGGATGTTACATGAGTGTCCAAAATTTCAGAGCTCTACATAAAATGTGGCTCCAGGGCTACTCAAAAAACCTGGTATTTTATGATATTTCAAGCTGCCACTAGGTGGTGCTCTAACTTTTATGGACTTTATGCATATCAATGTGTTGAGGGGAGAAGGCTTATCAAACCACTGAAATTTGAGGCAGATTGGGCAATGTGTCTTTGACTTACAGCCCTTTTTGTGTTCGTGGCGAAACACTGACCTTTGCCGTCCCGCCAGGGTCACGCCCTTTGGCAAAAACTCATAGTTTTGAAAACAAAGTAAGAACAACTCCTTAAGGCTTTCCAGGGGAAATTTCAGATGGTTCTGCGGAAACACCTTGGAGCTGGACCTCAAAGTGAAAAATATGACATTTCCTGTTACCACTAGGTGGTGCTGCGACTGTCATAAAATATTGTCACATGTATGTGTTCAGGGGCGGACCCTCCTCCTACTGAGAAAGTTTTATCCAGATTGGATTATGTAGGTATGAATGGGAGCCAAACAAATGATCAAAATTCATAAGGGCATAAAGGCCACGCCCCCTTGTCAAAAACTCACCATTTTTTAAATGTAGATTGCCCTTGGTGTGTAGCTTAAAAACACCAAATATGAAGTTGATAACATCCAAAACCTTTGAGTTATTAGAGAAAGTCTGAAGTGTGCAAATCACCAAATTTGCATGTTTGAGTAAAAATGGCGGACTTCCTGTTGGGTTTGGAGCATGGCTCCAAGAGGATTTTTTGTGCGTCTGGATGTCATACATATGGGTATGAAGTTTCATAAATGTACGTGAAACACAGCAGGGGGGCTCGACTTTAGGGGGCGCTACTGAGGCATTTTGGCGGGCCCTTGCTCAATGCCATAAAATACTTAAATTTTCACCAGGTGTGATGCATGTGCAAAGTTTCATGAGTTTTTGAATATGATAAAGCCCCCAAAAAGCAAATTCATTTGCCTGAATAATAATAAACGGAGAAATTAGGGCCTTCGCACATTTCGTGCTCAGGCCCTAATAAAACTGGGTGGTTGCCAGAACTAAACAAGAACTAAGGAGCAGGGTGACACACAGCGGGGTAACAGATGACATGACACAGACTGAGGCCTTAAATACAGACACAGGATAACGAGAGGATTGGGAACAGGTGGAAACACGGTTGGGTATAATTAAACAAGACAGGATCAGGAAGTAAACTAAATAAAATATAAGGCAGACAAGACCAAGACTGACAAAGTAAAACAGGAAAGAACTGACTACTAAGACAAACACAAACACAGCACAACACTGGGAATTAAACTGAATACAAAAACACAAGAGGCAAGGGACTCCGAAACAGAGGGACAAGACAGATACTGGAGTACAAAGACATGAGGAAAAACTGTGACACAACAGAAGAATCTCAAATGAAAACAGAACTTAAAAGAACAAAACACAAAACACTGGGCAAATGACCCAGGACCATGACAGAGCAAGCACTTAGTGCCAGTTTGATGGAAAAGCTCCCTCTTAATACGAAGAAACCAGGCTCAGGGAGGGGCAGTCATCTGCCCTCCTATGGTTTTCAGGAAGAGGGGCCTGAAAGCTGAAGGCTCTGCCTCCCATTCTCTTAAGTATTCTAGGAACCACAAGTAAGCCAGCAGTTTGAAAGCAGTGCTCTATTGGAGTGAAAGGGTAGATTGAGGTCTTTAAGATAATGGGGCCTGATTATTCAAGACCTTATATGTGAAGAGAAGCATTTTTAATTTAATTCTGGATCTACCAGGGAGCCAATGAAGAAATGCAATATAGTACAAATATCTTCTCTCTTCTAGTCTGTCAGTACTCTAGCTGCAGTATTTTGGATTAACTGAAGGCTTTTCAGGGAGCTTTTAGGACAGCCTGATGGCAATGAATATCAATAGTCCTACAGGTTTTTTTAATATGTGCATTGAAGGACATATCCCGGTCAAAAATTACTCCAAGATTCCACACAGTGGTACTGGAGGCCAAGGTAATACCATACAGAGTAAGTATGTAGGTAAACACCATGTTTCTAAGGTTCATAGGCCAAGTACAATAACTTCAGTTTTATCCGAATTTATAAGCAGGAAATTAGAGGTTATCCAGGCCACCATTCCTGCAGTTTAATTAATCGATGTGTCATCTGGCTTCATGGATAGATGAAGTTGGATAATTATTTTATCTGAACTGAGCACTAAAAAACCCTTCCTCTGCCACTGGGTCTTAGACTTCGTTACAGACAGACCTCAGACAGTCAGAACTGGCACCAGGACATCAACCATAAAGACAGTGAGCATTAGGACCCCACAAAGCTGTGTGCTCAGTCCACCCCTGTACACCCTCTTCACCTACAACTGCGTCTCCTCCCAGAGCAGCACATCAGTTATTAAGTTTGCTGACAACAACACCATCACAGATTACTAGGGGAGAGGAAGCAGCTTACAGGGAAGAGATGGCCCAGCTGGTGTCCTGAAAAATAATATCTCCTTACATACAGAAAAGACTAAGGAGATGATTATTGGCCCAAGGAAGAGGAGAGACCAGCACCCTCCCATTATCCATCAATGGGACTCAGGGTGAAGACCTTCAAATTCCTCTGGTCTTACATCAGTAAAAATCTCACCTGGATCTACAACACACTGCAGATTGTCAAGAACACTCAACAGAGACTCTTCTTCGTTAGGAAGCTGAGGAAATTTGGATCACCTTCCAAACTCTCCAGCAGCTTTTACAGATGGAGAGTGGAGAGTATCCTAACAAATTCTATCACAGTGTGGTATGGGAACTGCACTACTGAGGACAGGAAGGCTCTCCAATGTTTCATCAAAGCGGCGCAATTCATATGTGGAGTTGCCTTCCCACAACACAACACCATCAAGGATTGCACCCACCCACAGCACACACTGTTCACACTCTTGCAGTCTGGCAGACTTTACAGGAGTGTTAAAGTAAGGACAACCAGACTAAAAAAAACAGTTTCTATCCACAGGCCATCAGGCTATTGAACAACTGTTTGATTAACGAACCGTGATTACCTGTCTTAACTCTCAAAATGGACCTGTAAACCTGTAGTTTTGCACACAATAGAATCTTATCTCACGCATAATATAATACAATCCTATTTAATAACACTTGTACATTCAGAATGTCTTACCATTCTAATAGTACACAAAATTGCACTTATCATACTCTACCCTTCATCTGTATTTATTGTACTTGCTTTATTATTTATTGATTTATTATATGCTTATTACTTTATTTTAATTTAACTTAGTTATTTATTTTAATTGTGTGTAGGGTACTGGCAGAGTAAGAATTTCATTGCTCAGCATAATCACTGTGTTTTGCGTCTATATGACACCAAACTTCTTGATTCTTGATAAATCAGATAAAAAGTCTGAGAAATCAGTCAGAAACTCTGAGTAATGACCAGGTGGATGATAGATAATTACAAATAGAGCAGGTTTTTGAATTTTCCAATTAGGGTGGACAAGACTAAGAGTCAGGCTTTCAAATGAATTAAAACTCTGTCTTGGTCTATGGTTACTTAATAAGCTGGAGTGGAAGATTTCTGTTACTCCTCCTCAACCTGTGCTTCAAGGATTCATTTAAACTAACATATTCATCTTGCTGTAACCAGGTTTTTGTGAGGCAGAATAAATCAATATGTTGATCAATTATTAAATCATTTACTTACAGGACTTAGAAGAGAGAAACCTAATGTTGACTAATCCACATTTAACTGTTTTACTCTTTTGCACAGTTGAGGATGTTATATTGTTTTTCTTTTTGAATTTTTATGATTAAGTTTTTTTTTGTGTATAAGCTTAAGCTTTAAGCTTATATGCTTAAGCTTTTGTTGTGTCAGCTGTTACAGTTAAGGCGTTAACACTCTGACAACACTTGCTTAAAGGTCTCTGTTGCTACTTTCCCACCGCCGAGGTTCCGGAGCAAGTTCCCGTGCCAATCCCAATGAACCGGCGAAACGCTTAAGAACGGGCCCGCGTTCCCACCGCGTTTCTGTGAACTGCTCCTTTACGTATGAGTGTGGGCGGGTCCTCGTCTGGACACGGAAGCTGAAGCGCACAAACGTGGGAGAACACGCTCCCCTTTCTGTGCTGCAAACACCTTTTAGGGTCCAAACCAAACTACTGCAGCATCTGTGCGCAGCACAGAGGGAAACACAGACAGCGATTAGAGCAAGACGACAAGTACGCACTTTGTGTCCTTTTATCTGTGATATGAACTGATACAAAGCAGAAAGCTCAGCCTTAGAGCCCAACCTAATTCACAGCCGTGAAAATCGCTTCGCTTTTCTCATGTAATACACATATAATATGGTAGGAAACTTGATGTTGAGACGGCAGTCACGCCCCTCTTACGCTTTCGGCACGGGTTCCTGGTTCCAGACCAGCTAGTTAGCGGGGCTGGAATTGAACCCGTTTTTCGGCCGAGCACCGAGTGTTTCGGCGGTGGAAAACCCGCCTAACGGTTCAATTCACGGCTCCGGCTCCGGAACCCTGTTGGTGGGAAAGAGGCTTGAATGTATGCTTACCCAACCATGATTTAATTAGCATGAAGAGACCATGTATTGTTTCTGTGAATACAATTGTATAAAAGCTTACTTTTTCTTCCCAAGCTGATCACATCAGACCAAGTTTAGATTAAAATTATTTAAAAAAAAACAAAAAAACTTTCCACTTCTATTGCCTTCATCCACCAACTGGATTCCAAGACTGCATTTTAAAGCTACAAATGTAGACTCTACCAAAAACAGATGAAATTTCATGTCTCACCTAAAAGGAACCCTATTTTTAATGCTTAATTCCTCTGCTTTATTTCCTGACATTTCAAATCTTTGTTATATCTATCTAAAAATAAATTCAGTTTCCAGCTGTTGCAGAGATAGTTTGCTCTCAGAAAAAAGAGTAAACCCTTTTCAATGAGAAAATGTTTTTTTCTTGCCTGGCCAGAAAGAAAACAATGTTTTCAGGAAATTCTTATATTTGATTTGATACTTCATATTTAATATAATTTCTTTCACTGTCCAGGATGCAATGGAGCTAAGTTATTGCAAGTTTTCTAATTGTGTCAGTAATAGAACTAAAGCCATCTTTCCTTGAGTTCTATCATTTCACTGAAGAAGCAGTCAGATGACACTCAGGTGGATCTAATCAATTTGTTGAGAGCTGCTGTTCACCTGTTTTAAATATGTATGTGCATCATCTTTCCCAGCAGAACTGGTCTTACTGAGTAGCATTGTGATTGTCACGGTCCTTGGTCTAGGACTCAGTGTTTTTGATTAAGATTTTCAAGTTTGGTTTTGTCCTTGTCTGCTTAATGGTTTATTGAATTTTTGCACATTGTGATTTCCTAATTGGCTTTGTTGATTATATCTCTAGGACTTCTTAGCCCGATATCTGAGTTTGTGTTCTTGTTATGGTTGTTTGTATTTGAACCCCCATTTCCCTGTGTTTCCCATGTTTAGTCCTGGTCGTGTTTCTGTGTTTAGTCTTTGATGCCCTGCCTTTAGTCTGTCTCATGTTTTGTTTTTTGTTTTTATCTCCTGTCTCTGTATCTGTAGTCATTTCCCGTTTTACTTTGACAGTCTTTGTATTGTGGATTCTGTTTTCAGTTTTGTTTCCTTTGTCTTGTTAAATTCTGTGCTCCATGGTGTGTCCCATTTCCCTGATTGCTCATGTGTGTATATATATTGTATGCATTTTCCTTTGTTTTCTGTAACGTTGTTTGTCATTGTTGTTGTTGTCAATGGCTTCCTGTCCGCTGTGTTCTCTCCCATCTGTCCATATTGTTAAAGCGAGTTTCTTAGTCTGCTGGCTTCCATCCAGCTCAGTTTGTCTGTCTGTCCTGTGTTTTTAGTCTGAAGTTTAAGTTGAATCCCTGTCTCTTGAATCCTGCATTGGGGTCCTAAACCTGCCCGACACAGCTTGTTCATGACAGAATGACGTGACCAAATGGAACCCGTGGATTCCGACCTGTTTGAGCGGTGACAGGTCATTCATGAGTTCCTCAATGAAACTACATGGTGGAAGCTATGGCTTGCTCTGGAGTATGAGTCTTTGTTTAGCAGCACTTGCCTGGCCTTGGGGGGACCTGCCTGCTGCAGTGGTCACTGATGACACTGCTTACACCTCAGCAGCCTCAGCTTCACTCTCAAACAGAAGCCTCACCACAGCAGCTGCCTAACTCACCAGCAGCATCTCTTTCGCTCAGGTCCCCAGAGATCAGAGTTGGCAGGTTGTTACTTTGGCCAGCCGCTCACTCACTTGTTACACTGGTCACCAGCCCCTTATCGCTGCTGCAGCGGATCAGTCCGTCTGCGCTGCCTGCCTCCTCTTCCTGGAGGAAGTGGGGTCATTGCCATTGGTGGTCCTCGCCACAGCTGGACTGTCTGCCAACATGGAGCCTCCTAAATCAGCTTTCGTGAGTAAAACTGTTACTCTTCCTGGAACTCAACCTCAGCCAGGAACCGCTTTCGCTAGAACTGAATGTTTTGTTTTCAAGCTAGCCTCCGATGAGGGAGTTTTGTTTTCTGTTTTTGAGTCAGTAGAGGATAGAACTGAGTTTCATGTTTTCAGGCTGGACAAAAAGGATTTTTCCTGTCATGTTTCTGGAGTGGCCGATAAAGACTTCTCATGTCCTGTTTCTGTGTTGGCAATTAACAAAATTCTGTTCATACGTCAGCCACCCCAGAAATTTTTATAGACCCAGAGACTGTGAGCAATGCACCCACATGTGCTTTACAGGTGGCAGCGGCCAGGGTACTGGCCCACTCCTCCACCCATACCTGTTTCACTGGTGGGGGTGGCCAAATACCGGCCCGCTCCTGCACCCGTACCAGTTCCTCAGGTGGCCAAGTCCTGGCTGAATCTTCAGCTTCAGGGAGCAGTAGTGGGCCCTCATAAGCAGCCCCAGTTGTCAGTGAAGATGGTTGTGTGAACTGCAGAATGGTCATCAGCCTTTAGTGTTTGCAGTGCCGCCTTGTCAGCAGGACAACCTACAAACTTGCCTGGGCAAATTTAAAGGTCTGTGCTGCTTGGCCTCAGCCAAGGACTGTTTTGCCTGCATCTACCAACGTCAGGCCTCTTCAGTCTGTTCATGGCCTGGCCAGCACAAAGACAGATGAGGCCCAAGCTGGCCTAGTGTCCAGAGGGTCCAGAGGGTCTGGCTCCATCCAAGCATCCGGCTCCACCAGGGAGTCCAGCTCCATCTAAGTATCCTGAGCCCAAGCCAGAGAGTCTGGCTTCACCTGAGTGTCCTGAGCCCGAGCCAGAGTCTCCTTCATTGTCGGCCTGTGGCCATGCCACCGGAAGGTTGCTGCTGGCCAGCCTCTTGAACTGCTTCACCTTCGCTGCTGGCCCTTTGGCCAGCCTCCTGAATATCTATGTCTGCACTGCTGGCCTCATGGCTGGCTTCTAGAGTTCATCAGTCTCTGCCGTTTGCTCCCGGCTGGCCTCCAGAACTGTTTTGTCTGGAGGCCAGCCATGGCTGGGCAGACTACCAGGACTCTGTGACTGTTTGGACTGTGCTCCCTTGTTTCATATATTTTGTTTAAATCCCAGTTAGAGAATAATGGCAGTAACAGAATTGTGAACAAAAGTAGACCTAAAGGATAGAGACTGACACAGTAAAAACCCACAGTAAAATGTGGTGATGGGAATATTCATGTCTGGGGATGTTAGTTTGTTACTTTGTTACTTTGAAGTTGAGCATCTGCAATGAACCGACTGCACCCTGACCTAGGAGAAGCAGCACTACATGCTCCATCCTCTGGTTTTCTTACTGTAGTCCAAACATGCCTCAGAGCTTTACAGAGCTACTTGAAGACCAAGGACTACCAAGAACTGTTTCTTTCACAGTGACCTGATATAAACTCTTTAGAACATTTTGGCAAAAGGGGTTCATGCCAAGTATGTATTAATTTTTGTTCAGATAATAAACTTTTCACTCAAATATGTTGTACTAAATTAAAAATAAAAACTAAAGTATCTTCCGTGGCAAGAGTTTTCAGGGTGTAGATGATAGTTTGTCAGATTTTTTTGTTTAATTTGTTTATTTTTTGTTTTGTTTTTTTTGTTTTTTTACAGTCACTGGTCACCCCATCAGGTATACCCATGCAACGGCTCATTAACACAAATATCTAATCAGCCAATCACTGATTAGATAGCAACTCAATATATTTATACATGTAGTCATTTTCCGAATGGCCTGCTTTAGTTCAAAGACGAGCATGAAAGGTGATTGAAGTGACTTTGAACATGGCATTGTTGCTGGTGCCAGACAGGCTTGTCTGAGTATTTCAGAAACTGCTGATCTACTGGGATTTTCCTGCACAGCCATCTCTAGGGTTTACAGAGAATAGTCTGAAAATGAGAAAATATACAGTGAGTGAAAAAAAAAGGCAACTCATGCATAGATGAAAGTGCAACTACCATGAGTATTTACACAGAAAGTCAGAAGTTTTCACAATAGGTGCCATGAATATATGGGAAGAAAGTGGTGCTGACCTTATTCCACAAATAAATGTTATATCTAAAAAGCTCACTGCCGAACTCTTTGTACGATCACACTCTTTGTATGATTTGTACAGATTGAATGACAAATTGACATACATGTCCTGTCAAATACCAAGGATATAAACCTTCTATGAGAGACTCTTTATTTACAGTGGCTAATGGATGTGAAGTCAGGGCCTCAGATTGCTTTGCTACATGTGCCCACATTTACAATATTATTTGGAATTTTCTTAAATTGCATTGCAAAACTCTACATTTCAGAATGTGTGCAGAGGTCATCGTCCATAACCAGCAGAGTGCCCGCAAACTGTATTCTACTATTATTTTTTGAGTTATGCACAATGATACCAGCCATGTCTACATTTTCAACTTCATGCTTAACAAAATGCTTGTTGTGACATTGTATCTTCATGCTCTACCATCCATGAGTTGCCTTCAGCCCTGCCTGTGTCCTCTGTCCTGCAGAAACCAGGGTTGGATCTGGCTGACACCTACATTACTTTTGTACGACAGAACCAGGACATCTTCCGAGACTGCATCAGTGATGAGCTCTTCATCAAGATGGTGTTTGATGTGAGTGCAAGTACTGTTTCCAGTTTGCATGACATTATGTCCATATGCCTGAATTCCTCTATTGTTACTTATAATTTACTTTTCTGATGTGTAATGGTGTGTGCAAAAGCCAAAAAGTGCACATTAGTCACATAAGTACATATGAAGAAATTTTCTTTACAATTGTTTGTTTTTTTTATTTTTTCCTTTGAACCAGACAAATCCCCGTATTTTCTTACCCACTTAAAATTTAAAACCTCTAATATTGTTTGTTTTATGATAAGAGTCTGCAAAAATATGTAGTCTTGCAGCATTCATAGCTTAATTAGCATACCAGTAATGTAAACATTTTAAACTATGTATAAAAACAATAATATAATTTAATTATTGCCCTTTCTATGTTGGAGCCATGGTAAGTTAAGCATAATATTGCCCTCACTACTTCACAGCCAACACTTGTTTCACTGGGAAAATTGATCTAGTTCTCGCTCAAATAAAAATTCCAACCCAACTTTACCAACTTGTTTAATTTTGCTTATGTAGCACTAAATCACAATGTAAGCAATTTCTGGGAACTTTAATATCCAACGATATTATCAAAATCTAGCCATTCCTTTGAGTGAGCACTTTGTGATGATTTAGGCTTTATAAGGGTTGTTTTTAAGGTGTTTTTTAAATAAATGCTGTCAGACATTCAGGGTGCCAATCTGCTCTTTATGCATATATTTCTGTTTTATGTCTTTTTCTGTATTCTTTGACCACATCCTATACCTTTGCTGTTTTGTCTGTTTCTTAACTTTGGCAGCATTCTTCAGTCTCTGTCTTCACACTCATTTATCAAAGCTCTTGCTTCCATGTAGGTCCATAAAGAAACACAGGGTGAACAGTGATGAAGTTGTATCTAAAGTCTATTAGCAGGAAATGCTTTTGTCCTCCACTAAATTGCTGATTTCAATCTATTCTCAGTCTTTATAGAAATTAGAACATAGCCATTGTTTAATTCCTTTAGACATTTACAATAGTAGTGCCATCAATTTTTTATGCAGGAGACAAACTAAGAACCATCACTAACTCTAGGGCGGCAGAGAAACCAGTGTCTTTATTTCTCCATGCAAAATACAGAAGGACAAATAATTTATATGTTGTCAGTCTTATAATTTGTTTGTGTAGATTTTACTTGTAGAAGTAAACCATATGGTCTTTTCTGTAGTATTTTTAGGTAACATTCCACTGATTCCACTTTTTATTACTCATAAAGCTCATAAGACGGCCATAGAGAAATGGTTTCATGAAAATGTTCTGCTAGAAAATAGCAGCAGGGTGTAACTCCAGTTCCAGTTCTGGGCAAGTTTCTCCACTCTGTCTTTTATTTGATTAATTGGGTTCATCATCAGGAATACTAGGAAATAGTTTCTATTAACAGCAATTCCAGTTTGTTTAAGTGTTTGAAGACTTAAAATGTTATTTACAGTGTTTCTCATAAGTTTCCCCTGGCTCACACACACCAGTGAAGGTAAAACTGCCATCAGTAGCAGTGTCTTGCTTTGGGGGCTAAGCTTCCTTCAGAATCAATGTTGTGGTCAGAATTCAGAATTGAGCTGCAAACCCTGCAAATAGTGGATACCCCACTCTGCCACCTGAGCCACATCATTAGAAATACTTGCTTAATCACTAGTACCATTAAGGAAACATCTTACTGGTTCCTTTAGCAGCCAGACAAAAATCCTAACCATTAGCCATTTATTTGGAGATATGCAGAGTAATTCAGTAGCTGAAAGGTAAGTGCACCATGTCATACCTGGGCATAAATGCCATTGGAAGTGAGTACCCAATCAATCAGATTTGCATGTCATTCTTCTGAAGTAGTGTTGGAAACATCTCTGGCTAAAAGGATTAGGGTTAGGATTATTCTCTGTTCTTTGTTTCTAATTCTTCAGCTACTGAAGGCAAGTTCAAATGAAGGCAAATTGCTAAAAATGATTTGTAAAATGATCAAAAAGATCATTTAGTCAGTTTGGGATTACATCAACATACATAAGACATTGAGATAGTCTGACTCCATGAAATAACCATTGCAACATATTGCTGAATTTTAGTTTTGGTGGTTTGTTATTGTTTAGGTTAAGATGATGAAGACCTGATGGCGATTGTCCACGGGTTTGTTTTTTGTCCAAATGCTTAAAGAACAATTTTATCAAGGTTTCAAACACCAATCACAACGCCTCACTGACTAGACAATGAATAAACAGGAGATTACACAAGTGAACAACTTACGTAGTTTTTTTCTTTTTTTTTTTTTCCCGTTTATCAACCATGAAATCATTGGAATTACTCTTAACTGCTGGGATTCCAGTCTGATCACTATTCCATGGTTCTCAAAAATCTTCATAGTCAGCTTGCAAGTCACTTTGTGTTTGATACTTTTAATGTTTCCTGTGATGTGTTTTCTGCTTTTTGTTCAGTTTTCAATGTTATGATTATGCAAAATTTTTAAAATGCACTCAACACACACACACAAAAAAAAGAAAGTTGGAAATATTGAAGATAATTTTGCATAGTGTCTGATCTGTTCATAGGATACTATATATACAGTGAATGCTTTTAAAATTTCTATAAACTGAGCTCACACTCATGTGTTTACACCATTTGATTCTCCTGTTTGAAAGAAGCAGCAGCAGGTTACTTAGTGCCAAAAACACAGACTGCTTCTGTTGACCTGTTTATCACTTAGAAAACATCAAGAGCTTTTGGCTTGCTCTGCTGGAGCCAAAAGCACTTTCATGTCTCCAGCTATCCATCCATCTAACCATCCCTCCATCCCATGCTGTCCGTTTTCATAACCGATCGCCCCCACCTGGATTTAGATTTTTAAGAATATTTTAGAGGCAAGTTGTCAAACACGCCTCAGCTTGCCGTTGTGAGTTAATGCAGCAACTCAGACATGGCGGTTCAGACCTTCATACACATTAGCAGCATGAAGCTGAGCGATGGATTTCTGCCACCCACCGCCTCCTCCGAGGGTTCAGAGTGTTGTGATTGAGGTTCAAGCCGCGCTGGGCTGATTTGTGTGTGTGTGTGTGTTTGAAAAAGGGAGGTTGAGGAGAGTGAGTCTAATAGAGCTCAGAAGCGCCCAGTCATGCGCCAAGGAGGAGGTGACAGCAGGGCCTTGAGGTGTCTCCATTCAGCTCTTCAGTGTGTATCTCACACACACACACACACACACACACACACACACACACACACACACACACACACACACACACACACACACACACACACACACCCCTGCGCATTTTGTTTGCAACCAAGGAAGCAAATCCTGTGTTTGACAGCAGCATCAGGCCTCCTGCCAGTATCGATATGGGTATGCAGGTGTTTTGTTTACATGCATCTAAGCAAGTCAAAGGCAAATTCATTTACATTTGCAGTGTCTTTTATTTAAATAAAAGGTTTGTCAGCATTGATGGATTTATAGAAGAGGAAGAAAGAGGCTATGAAAGCAAAGAACACCGAGATGAAAACATGGCGAGTCAACATGCAGCTGTAAACACACTCCAGATTTTTTTTCTTTTACATGTGCATGCTCACATGTCTGTCTGTCTGTGTACAAGTGCTCACCAGGGAGCATATCTGTGTGCATGACATGCTTAGATACACAAACAGCTCTATCCTCTCAACTTTAAGAGACAACAAACCAAGGACAAACCTGCTTGCAGTAAAAAAAAAGTGTGTATCTCTAAACAGGTTTAATTTAATCTGAGATTTAGCCTTCAAAACAAAATGTTTAAGATTTTCTTCTCTTTTTTTCCCCTCCCTTTATGATGTTTTGTTTCAGTTCAGAAATTTTCTGTTCAGAAAGACAACAAAAAAGTAAATAATTGAATCCTTCTGATATTTGTTTTGAGAAAATGTAAAATACATTCTTTAAAAAACAGACATAACACACTGGCATTTTTATAAATAAGAATATGCAATTTTAAGAAAAAAAAATAGAATCAAATAGAAAAACGAGTGTGGGGGCATTTACAGCCTAATATCTTAATATCTAACTGTGGAAATATCAAGTGTGATTGGCAGAGGCACAAGCAACTTTCATCTTCAACAGTGAAATGTCTTGAAATGGAATATCCAGGTTTTTGACAGTGCTGTAGGAAGGACACTTCTTCCCCAGTGTTTGTGACGTCTCAGTGTGAATGTCCTTTGCTGAAGTTCCCTGGAGAAACATAAGCTTCATGACAGCCCTTAACTCCAACGATGTAAAACTTGCTTGTGCCTGTGCCATCACAGCTTATCACTAAAAGAAAAAACAGTTATAAGAATCACAAACACCTGATATTTGCACAGTTACATACTAAGATATTAGGCTGTGAAATACCCCCACATTTGTTTATTTATTTCATCTGGAAGGGGGCAAAGCTAGGCATTTATCAGCACTCCCTCGTATATCAAATGTTCAAATTACATTAATATTTTGGCACCACCAGAAACCCCACGACTACCACCATCACACATACACTTTCATCGCATATATACTGTTTTTGACAAGACTAATGCATACCCGCTCCTTCCCTCCCCCACTTACTCCCTCCATCTGTTTTCACTCTTGTCCTCTAATCATCTCAATTAAGGAGCTTCTTCATTCTCAATTTCCACGATGGTTAGCGTAGCTCACAAGGCGACCAGCAGGCAGTTGATTATCCACTCTGGAAACTTGCCTCCCAGACACTCAAAAATTTCCTTGAGTAGAGGAGGAGCAGAAAATCAGAGGATGTCATGCAGTAATTTGAACATCCTCAAGCATCTGTTAACTGAGTGCAAGGCTGATTAGAATACTACGTGAATTCCAGCATAAAAATGTTTTGTGAGGGAGGGAAAGGAAGAGAAAATAATAGAGGCATAGACAATGAATAAAAAGAATGAGACTTATTTGCTGAAAACAGTAAATTTCAGGAATCACACAAGAACTGTCAGAGGCAGTGTAGGGAAACAAGCAGGCAGAAATAAATGAGGCAATACAAACTAAACTGAAGAAGAATGTGTGAAAATTTAGGTGAAAACACATCCTCACAACAAGCATCCCTATCATTAATCTTAAATAAAAGAGCATAAACTATCTGTGCTGTAAGGAATGAGTCAACGTGTACTGCAGAAACATTCCAGCATTCAGATTTGCTTGAATAATGTGAGGCAAACCAGCCACACACTGGTGGGATAGAGATGTGTGTTAGCAGTTATTGCTGTCTAATTTTCCAGGATCAATGCATGTCAACCCTCCTGAAAGCAACAATTTTATTTGCTCATTTGTAAGTAAAACAGCTGAGGTGTCATTAATGTGTTACTTGGGGTGGGATTGTGTACATACAGGGGTTGGACAATGAAACTGAAACACCTGTCATTTTAGTGTGGGAGGTTTCATGGCTAAATTGGACCAGCCTGGTGGCCAATCTTCATTAATTGCACATTGCACCAGTAAGAGCAGAGTGTGAAGGTTCAATTAGCAGGGTAAGAGCACAGTTTTGCTCAAAATATTGCAATGCACACAACATTATGGGTGACATACCAGAGTTCAAAAGAGGACAAATTGTTAGTGCACGTCTTGCTGGCGCATCTGTGACCAAGACAACAATTCTTTGTGATGTATCAAGAGCCACGGTATCCAGGGTAATGTCAGCATACCACCAAGAAGGACGAACCACATCCAACAGGATTAACTGTGGACGCAAGAGGAAGCTGTCTGAAAGGGATGTTTGGGTGCTAACCCGGATTGTATCCAAAAAACATAAAACCACGGCTGCCCAAATCATGGCAGAATTAAATGTGCACCTCAACTCTCCTGTTTCCACCAAAACTGTCCGTTGGGAGCTCCACAGGGTCAATATACACGGCCGGGCTGCTATAGCCAAACCTTTGGTCACTCGCGCCAATGCCAAACGTCGGTTTCTTGGGCTGTGGACAATGTGAAACATGTATTGTTCTCTGATGAGTCCACCTTTACTGTTTTCCCCACATCCGGGAGAGTTATGGTGTGGAGAAGCCCCAAAGAAGCGTACCACCCAGACTGTTGCATGCCCAGAGTGAAGCATGGGGGTGGATCAGTGATGGTTTGGGCTGCCATATCATGGCATTCCCTTGGCCCAATACTTGTGCTAGATGGGCGCGTCACTGCCAAGGACTACCGAACCATTCTGGAGGACCATGTGCATCCAATGGTTCAAACATTGTATCCTGAAGGCGGTGCCGTGTATCAGGATGACAGTGCACCAATACACACAGCAAGACTGGTAAAAGATTGGTTTGATGAACATGAAAGTGAAGTTGAACATCTCCCATGGCCTGCACAGTCACCAGATCTAAATATTATTGAGCCACTTTGGAGTGTTTTGGAGGAGCAAGTCAGGAAACGTTTTCCTTCACCAGCATCACGTCGTGACCTGGCCACTATCCTGCAAGAAGAATGGCTTAAAATCCCTCTGACCAATGTGCAGGATTTGTATATGTCATTCCCAAGACGAATTGACGCTGTATTGCCCGCAAAAGGAGGCCCTACACCATACTAATAAATTCTTGTGGTCTAAAACCAGGTATTTCAGTTTCATTGTCCAACCCCTGTAATTGTGTAATTTCGGTGAAAACCAAGATTTTGTTTTTTTAACATAGCAAACTTTTGTCTTCTTCAGTGATTCAAATTTGGAGCAAACATATTGTGTGGAACTATACTGTATTTACAAATGAAATGATAACTGCATTCCTTATTAAAATAAAATAACATAATTAGGGGATTTATGTTTCATTATTACAAAAAGTTAAGGTGGTTATCGATCACAGCTATTTGAAAAGTTTGCAGTTCTATGGCACTGCATTGCTATCATATACAGACTATACCATATGTATGTGATGAATATAAATTAAAACTGGCTGGTTTATCTTGTGAAACAGGACATATAATGTTGGCATGGAACACCAAGTGGTGAATGGACTGGTATTATAATGGCACTTTTCAACTCTTATTGGACACACGAAATGCTTTGACACTGTCAGTCTACATACGTACTGTATGTGTAAAGATAAAGATGGCAAAAAGAATCTACCAGAGATCTGAGAGAAAATATATATTAAAAAAAAAAAGTTAATTTAGTAGGTCAATGTAAATTAGATTGTTCCAAAACAGTCAAAATTTTCTTCCTCAGTTCTACCCCCCACCCCCATCCACCTTAATGCATATGTAAAATATACTTTTAAAATATAGTAGGTAATGTGTGTAATAATTTGGGAGAAAGAAGAAACAGAAGAACAGAAAACATAAAACACAGCACAATATTCTATGTTCCCTTTATGCACAACCACTGCCAACCACGCTGATGGATCCTTATCCGGCCAACTCTTTGTTATTCTCTATTTTTATCTAGTATTTAATTCAGTTGATATGTTACCTAAATATATGGCAGCAAAGCTAAAATTGACCTCAAAGCCCAGTACAAGTTTAATTTTTGTTACAACCTCAACCCACTAAGACTGGATAGCTGGACAAGTCCAAAATATATGGTATTGATGAGCCAACTGCATTACCACATTGTCCCCAGCATTTACTAGATTCGGGTCTGTTGTGTTGTACAAACATTTGGAATTTTTTTTGGATTGATTAAAAAAAAATCTCATGTAATTCTTCCATGGAAATTCTCTCCACTGAGCAGAACTGGAGGTGCAGGCATTTGTTTTACATATATTAAACCAATCTTCTTCTTTCATTATTCACTTTGTTCTCCCAGTTAACCTTCATGTACTGGGCGGAGTGCTTAACCCATTCAGTAACGATACAAGAATTCTGGTGGAAAAATGTTCTGCTTACATAATATTCCTAAGAATATAACTAAGAATATTATGTAAGATGTCAGAAAATGAATACTACAGTATAATATATAAGTATATAAAGTGTTGAAAGTGACTTTAATGCAAATATAAAATGAAAAGAAGAACACGTAACTAAACAACAGTGTTGCTGTCTCTAAAAGCTAATTTTGAAGAAAGTGGAGCCCTGTCTTTCACCTGCTAAATTTCAGGGGGCAGCTTTGTTTTTTTTTTATTGTGCCCACCATGGTAAGTTTCCTCCTGAAAAGTCCTTGTCCAAGGTCATGGGTAGGAAAGAAATTATTGCAGATGATAGTGTGAGTCCACAGTCCAGTAGTCATATCGAGGACATATTTTTCTTGATTTTTCTTGGGAATGGCACTCACAGGTTTGCCTCTGTAAATGTGTAGATTCCAAGAATAGCTAGTTTTTGCATCACAGGTTGTCCAGATTTCTATGCCATATTTTCCATGCTTGCTGGGCATGTGTTGCCAATCGGGGCATTTTTCATGAAAAGTCGTGAAACGTTTATCTGCTGTCACCTCTGGCCCTGGGTTAAACATCAGTGAAAGGAGCTGCACACATCTCTTCCAGACATCCCTGGTAGAAGCAAGCTTGTCTAGTACCTCTGTTGTCAAATCTAAAGACTCTTGATATCATTGGAAGGTCTGAAGTGACATTGTTGTCCAGACAATATTTTTGCTTGTTGACGTGTCTCAGAGACTATCAGTGGCCTCATTGCTTGATCTGTATACTCCAGCAAGAAGAACACCAAGCATCCAAGTACTCAGCATTCCAAATGTGGTCTTTTTTCCTTTATGCTACCACTTTTTGATTTGTATGTTTCAGTAGGAGCAGCTTCAGCACTTGTGGCCTCCTCATCAGACTCTTCAAATGTCCTCTGGTTGATACTCTATATCATCCTCCTCATCAGAAACGGGCTCATCGTTATCACTATGGTGCTTTGTGTCCTCTGCCTCATCAGCAAAGATATGATCCAGAGCTTGGTTTATTATAAATCTTCTCATTTTGGCATGCTGCAAACTGGAGATGTGCACTCTGCAAGTCACTAACTAAACTGGCTTGGTCTATACATGTCTGTACATGCCCATCTCAATGACCTTATCAGTCTTTGGAAGCAGGGTATGAGAGGCCATCAATAAAAGCAGTAAGGACAAAGGGGGATGTTTGTCCAGGGAAGGAGGCAAACAGGTAAACAGGGAAACCCCTAATTTCTCTGTGACAGTGTCAGAGTTACCACGTTTCGACTGACGAGGTGCCGGTGCCGGTGCTGGTTTCAATGAACCAGCGAAGTGCTTAAGAACGGGCCCTCATTTTCACTGCGAACTGATCCTTTATGTATGAGTGTGGGTGGGTCCTCGTCTGGAAACGGAAGCTGAAGGGCACAAATGTGGGAGAACACGCTCCCCTTTTGCAAACTTTATTTCTTGTGCTGCGAAC
Source organism: Archocentrus centrarchus (assembly GCF_007364275.1). Taxonomy (NCBI): domain Eukaryota; kingdom Metazoa; phylum Chordata; class Actinopteri; order Cichliformes; family Cichlidae; genus Archocentrus; species Archocentrus centrarchus. Next base: position 6,003,312 of record NC_044351.1, read on the forward strand.
ATAAACAAAACTACTGCAGCATCTGTGTGTGGCACAAGGACACAGACAGCAGTTACAAACAAGACAAGTGCTTGCTTTGCGTCCTTTTATCTGTGATATGAACTGATACAAAGCAACAAGTTCAGCCTTAGGGCCCAACCTAATGTTGTGTATGAGATCCGATCACATAAAATACTTTTCAAGCAGACAACTGGAAGTACCACATGGCAACCTTTTTATTGTTCCTGCAACCGCCACTGTTCTCCACGCAAGCGCCGCCCAGTGGCAATTGGTTATTTTTCTTTATCTACAACTTAACAATAGAAACAACCTCCACCACACAGGAGCACCATCATTACAACATTAACTCAAAACCCCCTTTACACTATGGGTTCGATAATTCTGTGTCTGGAACACCACAGCTCCTCCCCTGTAAAATCAATACTTCTCCATCACTTGAACATTTTGAGTTATTGGTTTTTTTTAACACAAAACAGAAAAAACGTATTTTTTCCTCTTCATTTCTTTTCCCACATTTATAATCGCAATTCCAAGTTCAGTCTGTCAGGAGGCCACCGGTTCTTCACTGGGCAACTGTTGCTTTCGACTGTAGGTGATGGCAATTCAGTTGGCTGTTTTCCAGCAGTGCTTCCTTCCCTTTATTGATCCACATCTTTGTTTGTATTGAGATCATCACAACCTCAAAAAGTTCCACCACTGTTTTAGTCAGCTGAGCTGAGTTTCCATTTACCCCCAAAATCTGATTTACATGTTTTTTTGCACATTTCCCATTCACTTCAACACTCTAAGTTACAGGACCCAGAATTTCTTGTACAACTCCATTCAACCACTTCTCCCCTCCCCTGTAATTCTTCAAGACAGGTTGACCTACAGTGAAGACCCTGTCACGTGGACAAAGTGGTTCTGTTTTGTTTTGCATTCTCTGGGAAAACTGAGGTCTGATCAGTGACAGTCGTGTTCGAACCTGTTTTTTCAGAAACAATTCTGCTGGAGTTTTTTTCCTGTTGTTGTGTGGGTCATGTTTCTGTACTCTCAAAGAAAATTTGCAACAGTGCTCAAGTGTCATGCCACCAACAGCTCGATTCTTTGCCAGTGACTTCTTAAGATTTTGGACTAATTGCTCAGCTGATCTATTACTGGCAGGGTGGTATGCAGGTGATTTAATGTGCTGCACTCCATTTTTTTTTTTTTTAGAAATGACTCAAACTCTGAGGCCACTATATGTTACAACTTCTTTTGGTAACCTGTAAGCTGCAAACAATGTTCTCAGTGTTTCAATGGTTTTAGCTGAAGTAGTAGCATGCATAGGAATAATCTCTGGCCATCTAGCATAGGCATCTATCAGTGCCAGGAACATCTGCTTGTGGTCCTCTGCAAAATCCAGATGGATCCTTTCCCAAGGACTGGAAGCCCATTTCCATGTATGTACTGGTGCAGTGCAAGGCAGACTACACTGCTTTTGGCAAATAGCACACTCACTGACTTCCCATTCAATACACTCATCTACTGCTGGCTACCAAAACAAACTTCTGGCAAGGGATTTCATCTTTACTATTCCCCAGTGGTGTTCATCCAGTTCAGCGAGCAATTGGTTTCTGAATTTTTCAGGAACTACGACACGTAGCCCCCACAGCAAACAATCATCCTCAACAGTAAGCTCAAATCTTCTCTGAAAATAAGGCTTCAGCAAATCATCCTGTACATGTTTAGGCCAGCCAGTCAACACCAGCTGTTTCAGCACCTTCAATACAGGATCTTTGTCTGTTTCTTTTGCTATCTCCCTTTCAGTGAGAGGTAGCTCTTCAAGGTAAGATACTTTGTAAATGGGGTTTGACACCACATCCACACTCAGTTTTATTGGTAACCTTGATAAGACATCTGCATTACTATGCTGCTCAGATCTCTTGTACTGAATCTCGTACTTATGTGCAGCCAAGATTAGAGCCCACCGTTGCAATCTAGCAGCAGCTATTGTAGGTACACCTGTTTTTGGTCCCAAAACTTTCAGCAATGGTTTGTGGTTTGTCACCAAGGTGAATTTCCTTCCAAAAAGGTAGTCATAGAACTTCATAACGCCAAACACTAATCCCAGTGCTTCTTTTTCTAGTTCTGTTCAGTCTTGGTTAACATTCTTGATGCAAATGCAATTGGTCTTTCACTTCCATCTTTCATTTGGTGACTGATTACAGCACCAACTCCATAAGGAGATGCATACATGCTAAGATAATTGGCAACTCTGAGTCAAAATGTACCAATACTTTGGCAGATTTCAGAGCCTTCTTTGCATTCTCAAATGCATTTTGACAGTTTTCTGACCAAATCCAGCCTGCATCTTTGGCTGGATTTGGCATTTGGCATTGCTGGCATTGGCTGGATCAGGGTGCATAGGTTTGGCATAAACTTCCCATAATAGTTTAACAGAGTCAAGAATGACCTAAGTTCAGTTACATTTCTTGGGACTGGAGCCTTTTGAATGGCAGTTGTCTTTTCCTTCATAGCATGAATACCTGTGTCATCAATGACATGTCCTAAGTAGGATACACTGTCTTGCATGAACTCACATTTTTCCTGCTTTACTCTGAGATTGTAGCCTTATAGCCTCTTAAGAATTTCTTTTAAGTTAGCCAGGTGGCTTTCTGCATCTTTACCAGTTATCAAAATATCATCAAGATAGCAGATAACCCCATCCATGCCCTGAAGTACCTGATCCATTATTTTCTGGAAAATTGCAGGAGCACTTGCAACACTATAGGGCAACCTGTTGTATTCATACCCTTTGTGAGTGTTTATTGTCTGGTAATGCCTAGAGCATTCCTCCAACTCGACTTGCTGGTAAGTCTAGTTTGGTGAATTTCTGACCTCCTGCTAATTTTGCAAACAGATCTTAAGTTTTTGGGAGTGGATACTGATCCACTTTTAACCAGGGATTTATGGTGACCTTGTAGTCTCCACGTAATCTCACACTGTCATCCTTTTTAGGTATAAACAGCATTGGAGTGGCCCACTGACTGTAACTAGTGAGTGGGCTGCCTCCAATTTAGTCAGTTCCCTTTCCACAGCTTCTCTTAGAGCATAAGGCATATTTCTGGGATTATGGAACTTTGGTACTGCTTCTGGTACTACATACAACTTGGCTGTAATACCCTTCAACTTGCCAAGCTCAGGTTTGAACACTGATGCATACTTGACACATACATCTTCCACTGTTTCTGGAGCCACTCTATTCACTTGTGACCAGTCCACCTTCAACTAGCTAATCAAGTCTCTACCCATCAAAGTAGGGCCTCTTCCTTTTACAACTAGCAGTTCTAGTTTTTTAGTGGTCTCTTGACATTTTAATTTTGCCATAAATTTACCCATCAGTTGCAATGATTCTTGGCTGTACATTTTAAGTATGCAATTTGCTGGACTAAGTTTAACTGACTTAAATCTGTGCTTGTACAGCTTTTCAGATATCATTGACACTGCTGCACCAGTGTGTAGTTCCATTTTCACTCTTGAACCATTTACACTGACATACACATAATAAGGTTTTACAACATCACCATTACCCGTGTTCATTTCAAACAGACCAAAATCTGGACTGTCTAATGTCAGAACTGGAACATTGTCAGAGTTCAGTGCAGCTTCCATTTTGCCCTGCACCAAAACATTGCTGGCTACTCTGTTGTGGTGTGACAGGAGTTGCATGCCATCTCGATCTCCCTGAAACTTGTGAGCGCTGCCTCGATCTGCACGCTGGGGCGGCTTAAGATCACTGACACCAAGGCAGGACTGGTGCTTGAGAGCGCTGGAATGCCTTTTCTCCATATCCAAATGCATGGCTCCCTTGGTCATCATAGAATAGCCTCCTTCCTTGCGTGAGCGACCGGCTTTGGCTATGTGTCCTTTGTTTTTACACTCATGACAGTCGCTTTCCTTAAACCTGCAGTCATTCGGGCTGTGACCCTTTCCACCGCAACAATAACAGGGCTTTCCGACAGTTGCACATTTCTACGTAGCTTCACGGTACTTTGCCTTTGCTTTCTTGTCCACTACATGAGCCTTGAAAGCTTTCTGTGCAAATTCCTGTGCACTGTCCTTGGTTACCTCAAAAGAGAGCACCATTTCTACAGCAAATGGGAGCGTCAAGACTTTGGTGTGCGCGGTGCTGAGCAGCAAATCTCTCAGCTCACTGCTCTTGACCAGCAGACAAATCTATCACGCAGGGCTTCATCTAAGAAAGTCCCAAACTTACATGTAGCCGCTAACTCTCTTAAGCTGGCCACGTACTCACTGATCGTCTCATTGTCTTTTTGGTTTCTCCCGTGAAAGTTGCACCTTTCTGCAGTAAAATTGGTCTTCGGTACATAGTGCTGCTGCAGCAAATTCACCAAATCCTTGTAGGTTTTTTCCGACGGTTTATGCGGTGCACATAAATCCATCAACAAGCTATGTGATCATTTCCCCACCACTGTGAGAAACACCGACTTAGTTTTCACCTCTGTAGTGTCCAAGCCGTTTGCTGCAAAATACTGCTCGAGATGTGCATGGTAGTTGTCAAAACTTTCCTCACTTTCCTTGAACTGAAAATCTTCTGGCTTTCCAAATGCCATTTTCTTAGCTCTGGTTCGGCGGTCCTTTCACTCACCTAACATTCGGCTTTTTATTTTACAGTCCCGAGTTGCCTCAATGGAGTCGTTCTGTCCGCGGACTCTGTGTCTTCCACCTTGAAAATCCCATCCTCGTGCTGGTTTCAATGAACCGGCGAAGTGTTTCAGAACGGGCCCTCATATGTACCGTGCTTTGCGAGCTGATCCTTTACGTATGAGTGTGGATGGGTCCTCGTCTGGAAACGGAAGCTGAAGTTCAGCCTTAGGGCCCAACCTAATGTTGTGTATGAGATCTGATCACATAAAACACTTTTCAAGCAGACAACTGGAAGTACCACACGGCAACCATTTTATGCCACTGTTCTCCACGCAAGCGCTCCCCCAGTGGCGATTGGTTATTTTTCTTTATCTACAACTTAACAATAGAAACAACCTCCACCACACAGGAGCACCATCGTTACAACATTAACTCAAAAACTCCTTTACACTATGGGTTCAATAATTCTGTGTCTGGAACACCACACCTAATTCACACCCGTGAAAATTGCATCACTTTTCTTATGTAATACACACTATGCAGTGAAATAGTGATAGAAAACTTTATGTTGATATGCCAGAGTCACGCCCTTCGGCCGCTTTGGTCACACATTCTCGGTTTGAGACCAGCTAGCTTGCGGTGCTGGAGTTGAACCTGTTCCCTTTCAGTTGATTCACTCTGTACAACACATATAGTATGGGATATCACGTCCTCGCGTGTCCTGCTGAAGACACCTGTATTCACACATCTAAAGCAAATGACCTGTGATGACATATGTGTGGCTCCGCCGCACATATATAACACTGTCATCACAGTCATTCCTCAGTTCTTATGCTCTTCGCCTCGCTAAGAACAGCTCTGCCGAGGCAAGCTAGCTAGCTGCTGCTAGTTAGCTCTGTTGTCTGCCGGCTCAAAGTTGCCCCTGTTGGTGTTAGCCCCACCGCTCAGTTGGTGTGTGGACTGCCCGTGGACCGCTAATTTTGAGTTTTCAAGTGCAGCATTTTCACTTTGCGTATTAGCATGAATACTAAACCAAAGCGAGCAGAGCAGAAATCTTCTGTTCCCGCTGTCCTCAGGGGTGCGGTTTCTCTCTGCACGACAAGGACCAGCATGACGTGTGCCCCGTCTGCCTGGGGATTGTCCATGCTAGGAGAGCGTTGACTGAGCCCAATGTCTGTGCATTTTGTCGCCAGCTCCGTCGCTCGACCCTGGAGAGATGGGTGATGTTTGTGGAAAAGTGCTGGGAAGGATGGCTGTCACACGGCATGACCCCCTCCTCTCCGAGTTTGGGATCCCAGCTTCCCCTGGATCCGAAGGCGAGGAGTATCCGGCTGATGTCCCCGCATTTACCTGGGCAGACCACATGGAGGACACTGATGGGTTAGCTGAAAGTGAGCCAGAACCGTGTGAGAGCGCTGGCCAGCTTCAGTCTGAGCTAGTCACTTGCCAGGATGACGAGGACCTGCTGGACATCAGCCTGGATTTGCATGGTCTGTCGGAGGATGAGCAGGAGAGCCTGTTGTCCGCTCACTGTGCTGCCGCAGCTGCGCCGGCCAGCCGGCCGAAACGACATGTCCCTTTATTCGCTATTTCACCGTGCAGCGGATAAGCTGCAGGTAGACTGGCCGTCTCCTCCGCCAACTCAGAAACCGTCATGGTTCACGGGGTTTTTCCTCCAACCCGAGCCTACGACGGTCAGAAACCGCCTTTCCATCTTCCCAGATTTTGTCTCCGAGCTGACTGCTTCATGGAACAAACCACTGTCTACCCGCGTCACTGTGTCCGGCTATGGACAGTATCTGGAACATCACGGCGCAGAGGAGGCTGGCTTAGGTAACCCACCTCCGATGGAGCTATTCCTGGTGGCTTATCTGGCCCCGTCCCATAACCATGGTGTGGGTAGCCCATCAACTCTCCCGTCCAAGCACTGCAGATTTTCTGCGTCTCAGCTGGACAAGATTTATAGGGCTCAGGCAGGCGTGAGCACCACTACTATGCTCCAGACACACCAGGCGATGTCCCTGGCAGAGCTCCGCTCACTGGTTCCCCGAGACAGCCCACTGGCGCCTCTCCTCGATGAGGTCAGAGTCATCATGGACTACATTCTCCGTGTGTCACGCTGCGCAGTGCTGTCCCTGGGCAGAGGGATGGCTTCGACACTAGTGGCTCAGAGGCATCTGTGGCTGACCCTCTCCGATGTCCCGGATAGGGACAGGGCTATTTATCTAGACGAACCAGTGTCTGCTGCCGGACTATTTGGGCAATCACTCGAAGCTATTCAGGCCAAATTCGAGCTGAGGAGGAAGCAGACGGAAACTCTGCATGATATCATCCCCAGGCGTGACGCAAAGCCCAAGTTGACAGCTACCTCTAGCAGGCCCGCTGTCTCTATGCCCACCGGAAAGTGAGCGGCGCCCACAGCTGCTGTGGGGGCGCCACCAGCGAGAACACAGCCTCCAGGTCAGATTCCATGCCAGTCAGCTTGGAGCAAAGGCCCACCTTCAAGGCCCAGGAGGAAGAAACCTCAGCCCTCCTAGCTCTGGGATTGAGTGGAGAGTGGCTCCAGCAGCAGAGAGACGCCGCTCCCCCCCATCTGTTGCCGCACAAAAGGTGCCGCTTAAGTTCTGTTCAGGTTGTGTTAAATACTCAGGTGACCACATCAGGTGCTTCTCCTGTATCTCATTGTTATGCCCCAATAAAGGTGCCACTTACAAACCATATAAGTGTACATGTTCCTGTGTTACGATCAATAAAGAATGCATATTCGCAAGTAAGTGTAAATCCTCAGTCTGCAGGCCAAATGAGCCGAGTCAGGCAGGTTATGCCTTTCCCCGCAGACACACTGGGGGTCGACATCGCCTCACTTACAGTGCTGCAGGTGGCGAAAACCGTTGCTACAGGTTACCGGTTACAGTTCTGGGCCAGGCCACCTCGCTTCCTCGGTATAGTAAGCTCTACCGTAAGAAGCGAAGCAGCGACAATACTAAAGGAGGAAATAGACACGCTGCTGCAGAAGAAAGCAATACGAGTGGTCCCCGCTTCGGAGACGGACACAGGTTGGTACAGCCGCTATTTTGTCGTTCCAAAAAAAGGGGGAGGGCTTCGTCCTATTCTCGACCTGCGAGTCTTGAACAGATACCTTCAAACGTACAAGTTCAAGATATTAACAGATGCCTACTTTCACGTGGCTATACACCCAAATCACAGGCAGTTTCTGAGGTTCGCATTCGAGGGCGTAGCCTACGAATACCTGGTGCTGCCTTTCGGGCTGTCTCTCGCTCCTCGCACCTTCACAAAATGTGCCGAGGCAGTGTTAGCTCCCCTCCGAGAGAGAGGCATCTGCATTTTAGCCTATCTAGACGACTGGGCTCTCATAGCGGACTCCAGAGAACAGGCGGCGACGCTGGTTTTGTCTCACATTCAGACATTGGGTTTCTCAGTGAATTTTCAGAAAAGCTCGCTGACCCTGAGCCAGCAGATCCCCTTCCTCGGACTAGAAATATGCTCGCTCTCCGGCTGAGCATGTCTGTCAGAGCACAGAGTAGCTGCGTTTCACTGCTGCCTCGCTCAGTTTCAGTTGGGACGCAGACTGTGTTTCCAAACAATCTTACGGTTGTTGGGCATTATGGCATCTATGATTGCCGTAGTGCCACGCGGGCTGTTAAGGATGAGAGCTTTCCAGCGATGGACTCTCTCTCACCGCCTGTGTGCACCACCTGCGGAGGAGACTGACGATAACCGCATCCTGCATGTTAGCAATCCGCCCTTGGAAGGAGCCCACTCTGCTGCATCAGGGCTCTCAGATTGGGAGGGTACCGTTTCGCAAGGTCGTGTCAACAGATGCCTCCCTGAGGGGGTGGGGGGGCTCTGTGCGATCGGTGAGAGGGGTCTGGACTACACTACAGCACGAGCTGCACATCAATCACGTAGAGCTGCTAGCCGCTTTTCTAGCGCTCAAGCATTTTTGTCCAGTTCTAATGGGCCAGCATGTTTTGGTCCAGGCAGACAATTCGACAGTGATCTCTTACATAAACAGGCAGGGAGCACAGCATGAAAAGAGGCATATTCGTCCCGTTATACTGACGCGGGCGCCGCTAGTAAATGGCAGCTTCGTCAGCATACGGGGGAAGCGCATTTTTCATTCGCCTGAGACGGATATGGTCGTTTACATACCACCAGAAGCAGCGGGGGGTAGAGGTACGGGGAGCCGACCAGCGAAGGTGTTGAATAGTATGAATAGCAGTGCTGCAAGCCGAAGCAGCGGCAACAGACCCACATGGCTTCTGTCACTGGATGAAAAAAATGACATCACAATTCATCATTCACATATGATTGGCTGCTAGATCTGTCCCCCATTGGCCTTTATAAAGACAGGCCTGGGTAAGCCCCTCCATAATAAATAATAATCCAGTAAAAAAAATTATTTTTAATTATTATTTCTGTGATATACCTTGTATGTTATGTTGTATTCATGCCATGCTAATAACCTCAACTAAAGGGAATTCAATTAAGAGAAACAAATTGTGAGGCACAAGTTTGAATTTCTTTTTTTATTTACAAAGCACTATGCACATACACACACACAAACACACCACACACACACATCATATACTCTCTCTATATATATATAAAGAAAACAAAAACATTATGACATATAATGCTTTGCTACTTCTGGGCCATGTGGTGGTGGCTTTCTCTCAGAGCATGGTCCAGTATACAAACACTTATGGTGCATGGCGTTGTATTTAGGGTGAGCTTCTAGTCTGTCTTGCAGTCCTGGCTGGGGAAGCTTGGGGGTCTTAATTCAGCCCGATACGCCCTCTGAGATGCCTTCCTCCTCATCCAACATGAGGTCAGTGGTGACACCGTCCCAGAAGGCAACCTCCTTCACTGCCAGGACACTCGCCCTCGCCTCCAGCAGCTGTTGACACAGAGCACACATTAAGTCATTATGAAACTATATGAAATATTGTGAAAAATCAGGAAACTGCACTGAAAGTTTGAGTCTCTTGACTTTGAATGCACACATAGCAGATAAGACCCTGAATGCAAAAAAAAATTTAATCAGCCCAGCTTTGTCATCAAAACAATGGTATGTGACAAAGTACCAACTCCTGCATCCTGTGAATAAAAGACAAATGAACAAGTACTTGAAAACATTTTAACATTGACAGAAGTACTTCAGTGATTGGTCATTAACCCTTGAGGCACCTTTAAAACTGATTATACATTTTTATCTTTAGGTCCCAACAATGTTACAGCTGCTAAACCTATAAACATTCAATGTTAATATTTTCACCTGCACTGCATCACCTTTTTATATCCATTTTGGGTTGTTCAAAAGAAGCCAGATTTTATATAAGTTAAAAAAAACAATAAGTAATGTTTTCGAAAAAATAAAACTGCATTTCCAAGCTAACTATACAAATACAGCAGACCAACAATACAATCCAATACGTCTTACCGGCTTCCTTCTTGCACGACACTGGGCAGAATTTTTAATGGCTGCTGCCTTTTTCGGAACGTGAGGTTGACTGTACACTGTAAAAAAAGAAAAGTTGAGTAAACTTAAAAAAGTAAAGCAACCAGCTGCAATGCTTTTTTGAGTTTACTCAACTAAGGGCTAATGAGTTGTGTCAACTTAAGTTGAGAAGTTCACTCAACTTGACTGAACCTCTTAACTCAAGTTGACTGAACCTCTCAACTCAAGTTGACTGAAACCTCTCAACTCAAGTTGAGTGAACTTCTCAACTTAAGTTGACACAACTCATTAGCCCTTAGTTGAGTAAACTCAAAAAAGCTTTGCAGCTGGTTGCTTTACTTTTTTAAGTTGACTGAACTTTGCAACTTAAGTTGACTGAACTTCAGTCAACTTAAGTTGCGGAGTTCAGTCATTGTGTTATCTTGCGTTTTTCAAACTTAAGATTGCTATTCAGAGCTACTCATGTACTTAAATCAAATATATTTAAATTTCTACATTTGACCAAACTGCAAACTTCATTTAAATTGAAAACATATAGTGACAGCAGTGCATATTTTTAGTTGAGAGTTATTTCCTTTTAACTTAAAATGTTTAGTTAGTTCAGCTTAACTGTTCATTAGTTGAGTATACTCAAAAATACTTAGCCATCCAATCCAGCATCATTCACTAAGGTTCTGCTATATAAAGTGAATAGGAAAAAAAAGTAACTTCTTTCATAGCATATGAAATGTAAGACACTATATAGTAGTAATAAAAGTTAGAATAAAAAAAAATTATAATACATCACAAGTGCAGGATCAGCACTAGATAATTCAGCTGTATTTTAATCAAGCAATGAGGTTAAAAAAATTATAATAACTGAAACTTTTCAAATTACTTCGTAAGTACATCAATGACTTAATGGCAAAATTTGGTCACTAAAGAAAATCAGGTTAATTGGCGATTCTCAGCTTCCCACAGGTGTGAATGTGAATGGTTGTCGTTCTCTCTGTCAGCCCTGTGACATATTGGTGTCCTGTACCCTGCCTCTTGCCCTATAAAAAGCTGGGATAAGCCCCCCCCCCCCCCCCCCCCCTTTAATTACTTTAAAAGTGTACCTTAAGTCCTTTGGATAGTCCAGTTAAGTGCACAAAATGATGTCCAACAGGAGGGCAAGTGAAGACATCATCCAGGACAACTTGCTCTTCAATAACCAGGGCAATGCTTCTTATAGCTGGACATGAACAGATGGTCTCAACATCATCAACTGGGCATCCTGAGGTCAATGCCCTTGATGCATATTTCTTCAGGTTCCATATCCTAGAGAAAACATACAGAGACTATAATAAATATTTACTCTGTATTTGAGGTTCTTTTTTTCTTCCCATTATGTAATAAAATACAATTTCAAAGTTAAATAACACAATTTTTTTTGGTCAGCAGTTTTTGTCCAGAAAGCCAAAAGATAAAATGTGTAACTTGCATACCAGATTGATCACTCTGCTTCATATTAGTATTACAACATGTGAGCATTTTTAATCTTCAGGCTTTGGGTATGTTGTAAACTAATACTGTGAGAGCTTTTAAAATGTTGTTTTCTTGAAAAGATCTCTTTACCAAAAATCAACCATTTTGAATAGATTTTTACAATTTAAAACTAACTTAAAAAAGAAAAAAATGTATATGCATGATTTGTATGGGGTCTAATTATTTGTGAATACACTGTGTATGAAGTCTCAACACTATCACTGAATAATGACCAATACAGTACAATTCAACTTTTTATGTTCAGTCATTCTGAAGAATTCATGTAGAAAAATCCATGATATCCATGGTATGTATGTGTGTGTGTGTGTGTGTGTGTATATACACACACACATATAGTCGAAATATTCGAGTTACTCGAGGAATCATTGCAGCCCTAATGCAAAGTATAAATAAGTAGCAGGTTTGTAATGAAACTAACTTGCCAAAAATAGAATTTGAAAGCAGATTCAGTGATTATCACACACACCTCAAGGTTTTTAACTTAACTAAGGTAAGGCATGAACGTGTTTTTAACGGTTAAGACACAAAATTGAAGGAATTACCCTCAATGCAAACTCACTCCACCTATGCAAAAAAACCAAAAAAAACCAAACACTGCGCATTACTTTTGGGTTAAATCATTATGGAATTAAAAACATAGGTGCATGATGTACAAAACAGACTGTTGCTTTATGTTTTTTCATTACCTGCAAAGTAACCTGTTACATCACTGAATCCAAGGTTCCCCACCACTATGGTGGAGAAAAGTGTAGCAACATGCTAACTAGCTGGCTAACCAACACAGACCAACCCTGGTAAACTAAGTTGTACCCTTGTACAGAAAGTATTAGCTTTAAAGCAGACATTATATATGTGCAAATTACTTTCACCACACAAAACATGTTACATAAATGCAAACTTGAAAAAGGCGGGATTTGTGGTCGATCATTTTACCGAACTGCCATTCCTGTAAATAAAGCGATCGTTTTCGATAGCTATCAGCTGAAATTCTCAGCCAAAATGCAGCGCCAGGCGATCAACCACTGACTAAAACCCTTAGCTTAACATAACATAAAAAACTAGAAGGAAAAATAACAAAGTCTTACCTGGTTTGTTTGTCGTTGAAGTAACGTACAGGTCATACTGCTTCCCTAAGGTGGTGTCAAATGCACATGCGCAGTAGTGCACAGCATGACGCATGCCCATGTTTGTTACTACAGCAGATCCCCAAATCACTATCTGAAGTTTGTTCAAACTAAAACTTTAAGTAGGTTGCACTACTTAGAGGTAAACTTGAAATTTTCAGTTGGCCCAAACTTTTAAACAGTGTATTTGTTCTCTCAGCTTTTTAAAAATAAGTTAGAGTAACAAATATGAAGTTGGGCTTTTCAGAGTGTAGTGGAAGTTGCGGCGGACCGTCTCGTAGGTTTTGCAAGAAGCTGGAAAACATTTTTGTACATTGTAAATAAAGAGTGTAAACACAGTGTATACATAAACATATTCAGGCAAAAAACACACAAACAAACAACACCAATAGATACTTACACAGAATTATATCACAGTCCACGCATTAGAAACACTCACACTCGCGTTGTGAGGCGAACACAGTCTGTGGAAAATAAAGGTGAAAATAAATAACAGTAAAAACATTTTAAGTTCTTCTCTCCTCCACACATTGAATGCTGCTGCTGTGTTTCTGATTCTTACCTTTGCAGCGGATCATACCAGCTTTTATTGGATTCGGAGTTGTGCAGGCCACGAACTGCTTCATATAAGATGAAACCAAATAAAAATAAGAAACCAAATCATGAAATGAATGAATGAATGAAGTTTTATTGCCATGTGGGTGAACAAGTTCACACATTGGAAATTGCAGTTACAGAACACCATCCAAGAATACACAAACACAACACACATAGGGGGATATGTGTCCTCGGATCATGCAGCCGACTTGCAGCGCTACCTTTGGCAGGAGGAGAAAACAACACATCATGGGGAAGTTAGGTTAAAAAAAAGTCATCTGGTACAGTGCTCAAAAGGAGCACTATACCAGGGTCCAAAAAAACCACCTTAGCAAAGCATTTGCACATGTAAAGCAAGGACAGCGGCGGTAGGTGAGGTCAGGTCAGGAGGGGATGCAGACGGAGACGAGAGGTGGGGGCATTGTGGAGCCAGATGCCAGGATCCAGCCAAAACAGTTCGCTGATAGTGGTGGAATTTCATCAGCGGCCGTGATACACCAGACTCAGCTTCACAAATCACAACGCGGAGTGGGGGAAAGAGCAGCCGCACACAGAGCCCTGGAGAGAGATATGGTTGCCAACCCAAGGCCGGCAGGGGAGCCGAATTCCTGATAACAAATGTTGTTTTGGAACAGGCTGCTTGTTTTTCCAACAGCCTTCAGTCTTACTGGGAAACCATTCGAAAATCCAATATTCCAAATTCGTTGATTGCCATCCTCACTGTGCAGAACCGAACTATATCTCCTGATCTAACCCCTCTCGCCTGCGAGCTCGCTAATCTTGCGGCTCAGGTCTACCAGGCTTTGAGTCTGAGTTTGTACGGCTCTGCTCAGCCCTTCCACCTGGATCGGCAGCCTCTGCAGATGTCGAACCGCCGTCCAGATTTTCTTAATTTGCCAGTAAAGCAGGTATCCACCAGCCCAAACAGAGAAGATACTGCTACCAAAAAGCCGAATATATATGCTTCTTCCACGTCTTCCACTCCAAGGGCTGAGAAGCACACAGGTCTCCACGAGCTCCAAGAGTCGATGACGTATCCAACCGGGTCTGTTCCACTCGGACACGCAGGCTCCCCTGTCCCGGGTCTCATAGTGGAAAAAATTCGATCAGTGATGGAGAATGCCCAGTTTGCCAGATCCATGTTTCAATCTTGTTCTTATTCGGACAGTGTGTAAAAGACGCTCTCACAGCAAGCAGCAAGCGGAGAGATGGGGAGGGCAGGGAGAGAGAGATAGTGCGACCGTCTCCGACAAGAGCAGGAAGAGATCACAATATGTCTATCAGCTTACTGTGACCATTCTGCCACTCTTAGTATTTTTGTTTTAGAAACGACCAAGTCTTACCGCAGTTTTCGGATTGTGCTGCCATCTTTTCCTCTTGAGTCCTTCTGTAGCTGAGTCTTTGTTAGAGTCCAGAGCATTGAGTCTCTACACAATAGACGCCATCTTGTCTTTCAGTTGCGCTAGTAGAAACTTGAGTAACTGACGAGATAACCCACTCATTGCAGCCAGCAGTATCTTCTCGTCTTAATTCACTTCATTTTATTTCATTTCAATTCAATTCAATTTTATTTATATAGCGCCAAATCACAACAAACAATCGCCTCAAGGCGCTTTGTATTGTGGGTAAAGACCCTACAATAATACAGAGAAAACCCAACAGTCAAAACGACCCCCTATGAGCTGGAAGATGTGTTGTTCACACATCCACTGTACGTTTAAGCAGGACAACTGAGAAGGTGACTGTTGCATTAAAATTTTTACTTTTTTTTTTTTTTTTTTTTTTTTTTTTTACATTTTTCTCATGAAGGTTTTGTTCATATCTCTTATGTACATCTATGTATAGCAAAATACAAGTTTATATGTTTTCTTATTACATCTGCCTTGGTAGTCTTTAATGTCATTAATGCATGTGAACATTCACTGAACGTTTATGTTGTCTGAATGTTCAATGCTAGCTGGACCGTCTGAACCTGGGACCGGACCTTCTCTCCAGGAGGGGGGTCCCCTGGTGAGGGAATGGAGGTTGCGCCCCTTGGTTGTGGCCCAGATTTGGGACATATTTGGCAGGGCAGAAGTGGACCTGTTCGCCTCGAGAGCGAGATATTTATATTCGGCCCACGAGATAATTTAATATGGCTATGATTAATGGCCTGCTGGTAAATAGCACTCCCAGTACTTATACTACAAATCCCACTATACACTGCAACATCTACCATGCAGGTCGAGACCTGTGCACTAACCCATTTTCATGCATTGCCAGTGACACACTGATCAGTGGTCAGCAGATAAAAACATCAGTCAGCATGTTTTACAGAAACATTTAGATTAATTAGATTAGATTAAACTTTATTAATCCCTTTGGGAGGGTTCCGTCAGGGAAATTAAAGATTTTTAAATTAAAATTTAAGCTAGCCTGACCCCAAAAGTGGACTTTGAAAACAGGTGGGAGGCAAAGGACCTGTTTGCTGACATCTCTTTTCCACTCCTGCGATGTGGAGGGAAAAGAGTGAAATTGTGGGACAGATGTTGGAGAAGATGCAGACGGAGACTCGCACATTTGAGGTGACAGTGCCTCACAGCATCACACACCAGAAAATGCTGGGCAGCAAAGTCCAGAAGACAGAATGCACCATAAGCACCGTAACACCTACAGTGAACTTTATAAGAGGCAAAGGTTTAAATCACTGGCAGTTTTGGTCTTTTCTGGAGAAAATACCTTCTGAATTGGTTACATGCCTGTGATGCGTGTGATGAGCTGCCTGAAGAAATTTGTCAGTTCATGGAAAGTAAGAAAGAAACGGAATAAGAGAGAAAACTAAATAGCTTGTTGTTTCTTGCTTCTGTACTTTTTCTGATATAACATCAAAAAAGAAATTTGCAAATTTTTATCAGCTTGAAATGTTCTCATTTTCCCTGATGTTATTTTTGAAGAAAAATATTATATTTTATTTAATGTGTTGAGTAAACAGTTGCTGTATTATGGCCATTCAAATTCATATTGATGATTAAAATATTTTCAGTTTTAGACTGTTCACTGAATATTAATCCTGTTTGGCCCACGACTTAGACTGTGTTTTCAATTTTGGCCCATTCTGTGATTGAGTCATCCACTTGTGCTCCAGACCCTTTCACGTCTGGCACATGTGCGCATCTGTGAAAAGCACAGTGCACCAGTGGTGGGCCTGCCATTTCTGGTATTCTATGACAAATGACACTCGGGTTCCATGGTGCCAGGCAGTGAGCTCGAGGTTCCACTAGAGCAGTGATTCTCAAATCCAGGCCTCATGGCCCAGTGTCCTGCAGGTTTTAGATGTGTCCCTGATCCAACACACCTGAATCAAATGGCTGAATTACCTCCTCGGTATGCAGTCAAGTTCTCTAAGTTCTGCTAATGACTTCTATATTTGATTCAGGTGTGTTGGATCAGGGACACATCTAAAACTTGCAAGACACTGGGCCACGAGGCCTGGATTTGAGAATCACTGCACTAGAGGATGTTGGGCCCTCAGGCTCATGAAGTCTGTTTCTGATTATTTGGTCAGAGACATTCACACCGGTGGCCTGCTGGAGGTCATTTTTTAGGGCTCTGGCAGTGCTGATCCTTCTCCTCCGGTACAAAAGAGCAGACACCAGTCCTGCTGATGGGCTAAGGACCTTCCACGGCCCTGTCCATCTGTCACAGGTTAACTGCTTGTGTCCTGGAATCGCTTCCATGCTCTTGAGACTGTGCTGGGAGACACAGCAAACCTTCTGGCAATGGCAGATATTGATGTGACAACCTGGTGGAGTTGAACTTCCCTTGCAGCCTGTGTAGTGTCCAGGTGTTGCTTAATACAGTCAGTAGTGACACTGACCCTAGCAAAATGCAAAACTAGTGAAAAAACAGTCAGAAAGGATGAGGAGGGGAAATTTTTCAGTGGCCTCCATGTGTAAAACCATTCCTTTTTGGGGGGATGTCTCATTGTTGTCTACTACTACTGCACCCTTTGTTAATTTCATGTTTGCCGTGAAGCTGAAAGCAGACAGCGCAAGCTCGAGTCCCAGCCTGTCATTCTTTCCTGCATGTCTTCCCCCATCTCCTCTCCCCCCTTCCTGTCATATCTACACTGCCAATAAAGCCACTGTGCCCAAAATTAAAAGAAAAAAAAAAAACAGCTGAAAATGATTAAGAGCACCCTTTGCTAATTAATTGAGTAGATCAATATCCTAGTTTAATTGACCTAATGTTATATTCTGACTAAAAAGTGACAAAGTTTTTTGCGCAGTGTAATTTTCTGTTAACTGATTTTGTTTCTCGCCTACCGATGGCAAATCCAAAGATTCCAGAAAACTTTTCAGTGTTATAGGATCAATTGTTTTGAGTTGACATACAGCCTCTTATAATTCCACTCAAAGGATTCTTGTATATCTTTAGGTTTATAACAGATTTTATTGGTATAGGGATTTCTAATTTCAGTGATTGTTCTATCAGCTTCTTCCTTACGCCATTTCCATGTCAATTTTTTTTTTTTTTTTACCTCCAGGGCCATTTTCATAATAACTCTCTCTGTTATATTTAATTTCTTTTCCACATGTTTGTCTTGAAACTTTTATAACATAACAGAGACAAGACAGAAACAACAGGAGAAGGTATACAGTACTACATATATTACAATCTTGCAATAAATTTAACAAAAGGTCAAAAGAAAGAAAATTCATGTTTTAGTGAACACTCCAAAAAGTCAGGAACTGTTGCATATTTTTGTACAAACATCTCATTTTGATAATCATATTAAAAAGGTTACCAGAACTGCTTTCTAAAAAAACAGTATATCAAAAGTTAGAGAATTGTTATGTCAAACTAACTGAGAAATTGTCCATACATTTGTGTCAACCAAGTTAAACTACTGCAATGCTCTATTTAGATGTTAGATTCAATTCATTGTCATTGTGCGCACAAGGCACACAACAAAATGATGGTTCCAGATCACTCATCCAGAGACGAGCATCTGCGGTCATGCAGCCAGAGACCGGCGCTACCGTTAGGCAATGTGCTTTAAGTGTCTTGCCCAAGGACACAACGCAGCGCAGGGACAGGGGCTCAAACCTGCAACCTTCCGGCTGCAAGGTGAGCGCCCTGCCCCACTGCCACTTATCTGCAGGGTTATCCAAATCATCAGTAGGAATAGGATGACTTAAACTCATTCAAAATGCAGGAGCCAGAGTCCTTCCATGTGCATAGAAATTTGACCGTAGTAGCCTTCATTCGCTCCCAGTTCAATATAGAACTATCTTTAAAATCCTAGTTTATTTCATAAATGGTAAATGGACTAGTTCTTATATAGCGCTTTTCTACTCAGATATGAGCACTCAAAGCGCTTACACAACACGTTCATATTTACCCCATGCACACCCATTCATACAAGCACTTCCATGATTAATTAATTAAGCTAAGTGCTTTAATCGTCTAACATTCACTCACATTCATACTCCGACGGAACGGTCGGAGAGCAAATTGAGGTTAAGTATCTTGCCCAAGGATACATTGGCACGCAGCCTGCAGTAGCCAGGAATTGAACCACTGACCTTCCAATCAGTAGGTGACCTGCTCTACCTACTGAGCTACAGCCACCCCAAAGCTTTCAGTGGTTTGGTGTCAGTGTCTACAACCCAATCAGATCTCTCATTATATTATATATTTATAAAGCCTATATTATGCGGAAATATTCTATAATGTAACATAATAAATACATGTTCCTGATAAGTATATTTATTAATATATTTTTCTGTAGCTGTGTAAATAATTCCTTAGCTATGTAAATATTGAATAAACAGATGTGTACAAAGTATTTTATTTGGGGTGGCTGTAGCTCAGTAGGTAGAGCAGGTCACCTATTGATCGGAAGGTCAGCGGTTCGATTCCTGGCTACTCCAGGTTACATGCCAATGTATCCTTGGGCAAGATACTTAACCCCAAGTTGCTCTCCGACCGTCCAGTTGGAGTGTGAATGTTAGTTAATTAAAAGCACTTAGTTTAGTAAACATGGAAGTGCTTGGGTGAATGTAAAACATGTTGTATAAGCGCTTTGAGTGCTCTGAATGAGTAGAAAAGCGCTATATAAGAACTAGTCCATTTACCATTTATGTTTTATTTGTCGATTCTATTCTTTTTCTATATACTTTATACTTATATTGCTGCACAATGGGTGAAGCACCTGTAATTTCAATATACGTGACATGTAATGACAATAAAGCTATTCTATTCTATGTAAAATTGCCCATTTCTAAACTTAGCACAAAATGTAAGGATGTTTTTGTATGGTTGATTATTTCTTTGTTGTAACAATTTAAATAGTGCCTCATTTGTAAGGAAAATGGATTTGTGGGTTGCGGAGCAGAGTTGAGTATGTGGGTTGTGCCCATGAAAAACCTACCAAATCTTTTCTGCCAATGCCAAACAGCATCCCACATACTCATCTGTGCACCTCAACATAAAACACAAACACAAATTTCCAAACTTTACATTCCTAATTTATATGGTCCTCAACCCAAATTAACCAAATTAGCAATCTAAAGCGCCTGTTGAAGCTTGCATAACAAGTAAGCTGAATTTGGCAAACACATTTTTGCAATCTAAAATATGTGATGTTTTATTTTCTTTCTAAGAAATTGATGAAAAGATGTGTAATTTCTGATTGTGTGATAACTTTCCAGATCAGAAGATTAAACTTTTAAAGAGAGCAAATGTTTAATGCAGCTTAGACTAAAAAAAATAATGAAATCAGTAACTGTGATTGAACTTAAACCCTCATTTGTAAGTTCATATTTTGTTGTATTTTCTCGAGGCTAAACTGCTTAGACTGAGTGAAAAAAAACTGCATCATTACTTCGGTATAATTAGGAGTCAGTATGTAGGAGATTACAGGTTGCTCTCACAATAGAATGAATCAAATATTTGCATGACCGCTGAGTAATCATGGACATGTTTTGGCTTTTGTCAAGTGCGTGAAAAACCTTTGGACTGTTTTTCTCTTTTAAATTGGAAGGTAATTACAGTCCTTGTCATTGTACAGAATTAAGTCTGCAGACATCTCACAGAGCAGATCTGAATATTACGGGTCATTACTGTGTCAGAGCAATTTCCGCAAGTATTCTTATAAGACTGGTAACTGAATAAAGCCACCCAGTGTGTGCATTTTACCAGTAATATTTTGAATGCTGCTGTAAGTAAGGATTGCTCTTCAGGTGAGAAAAGGTGTGTTTGATTTTCCTGCAGCTGTGGCTTGTTGGTGGAAGGTGTGAAGGAAGATCATTTAATGAAAATTACAAAGAGGGAACCTGATTTTTTTTCCAACTCTTTGAAGTTCAATGCAGAGCCCTGAACTCTATCCTTGACGTGCAGTATTCAGGATTTTACCAGTAAATTTGTGTCTTTGAATAAATAAATGTTTTACCCTCTTTGAGTTTTGCCCTTTTGTTGGCTCTTCTCCTTTAACCTTGTATTGTAGTGTTGTCAGCAGGACTAAAGCAAGACATTTTAGATCTGTCAGCAAGCAAACGGCTAACATGTGAACCAATCTGAAGGCGAACACACAGGAAAACCATAAATCATCCTTGTTCAGAGAGAATCTGTAGCTAAATTAAGATAATATAGTTTTTATATATTGTCTTTTCAGGGCTATTTTAGTCAATGAAAAGAAAAGTGTTTAAAGATGCTCCTCGGGGTGTTTTCTTGTCAATTTCAAAAACAGACTTGAAAAAGCATTTGGCAGAAATAAATGTGCTCCAATAGTCTAAGGTCACTTTATCCATACTAGAAAATCTAGTCCACAGAACCTTGCATGGTTTATTCTTTTTAATGCTACAAAGTCAGGGATATGTTAATCAAAGTCCTTGTGTGGCATGACTGTGTGTGTATGTGTGTATGTGTGTGTGTGTGTGTGTGTGTGCCCTCGCACATACATATGTGATATGTATGTGTGTGTGTTTCTGTTTGTATGGATATGGATTCATGTATATATAAATTATAGCTGCAGATAATAACTGGTTTAGATATATACACTACCAAAAGTTATTTTTTAACTTTAGCATATTATTTGCCCTTATTTACTATTATGTGTTTTATTAAGGACACTTTTAACACTAATAATATACAAACCTGTATTAGATTAGATCCAACATTATTATCATTGTACACAAGTATACAACGAAAAGTACGTTCCAGAACACCCATCCAAGAAGAATACAAACAATAGAACAAAGATGGGAGACAGGTGTCTGCGGTCATGCAGCTGTTATTCAGCCGCTACCATTAGCAAACCTGTAGCAAAATTAGTCAGGCATTAATGTTGTGGCATTTCGCATAAAACTGGCAATTCATTATATAATTATTATGCCCATAATTAAAATGGATTTATGTGTATGTTATATTTATGCATTAATATTGAGTCAATATTTTCAATTATAATATGTGTATTGTACTTACATACCTCCATCCACTGTCTTTTTCTTCTCCCCTGCCTACTCTCCAGTCCATCCTTTTCCCTTGAGCTGTTTTTGTTGTTGTTGTTTAAATATTTTTTTATAAAAGGGCCTCAGAAAAATATTGACAGGTACCCTGGTCATCTAGCTTGAACAGCTGGGAAACTGAAGGTTGAGATACTTGTCACCTGGTATTCTTTTGATACATCATTAGCGCCCCCCTTTTGTGTGTGTGTGTGTGCATGTGCACATATGTGCCTGTATCCATGGAGATGTGAGGACAACCATGTGATCTTTCCCAGATCAAAACTGGTGAACTTGATTCATTATCAGAGAGAAATTTTTTTTAGAAAAAGTCACCAGCAAAAAGCACCTCAGTGAAAGCCAGCATCCAGACACCTAAACAAGGATAACGAGACTAGCAGAAACCAAATGAGGCAGTGTGGTAATTTTGATGGCACCCTCACTCTCAACAAGTCCAAGCATCACACAGTATCGTGATAAGAACCCAAGTGGCCTGAGCTCAGAGACCCCAAGTGGCTGCAACCTACATCAAAGGTATAAAAGTAGTGGAAACCTGTGTGCCAAGGCAGAAACATGGAGGAATGTCACCTGGGGCCCTTGCCAAGACCCAACAGAGGCACAACCCAATCCCACCCAGGCAGCACGGGCACCCATAGCACCGCACAAGCCAAGGGACAGTGAACAGACCCAAGGAGGGCAGATAAAGGGAAAGATAGGGGAAAGGGAAAGGGTGAGCCACGAAGCCCAGCGAGCAAGACGCATCCACCCTCACCCATCCCTGAGCCGCACCAACCCCCCAACGTCCACACCACCCCCAGATGGTGCCTGCAGATGCAAAAACAGAGCCCCCACATTGCCACCATTACACCCCCACCACGGCAAGCCACCCCCTGGAGAAACAAGGACAAGCCTACCAGGGCAACCCCCACCTCCAAGAGCCACAGGGGACCAGACCCCAGGGGGAGGAAAGAGACAGCAGGAGCGAGGAAGGAGAGTGGAGGGTCGAAGGCGCAACCCCAAACACCCCCCCCCCCCCCCCCCCCCCCCCCGCCCGTCCAAACCAAACCGCCCCCCCCATGCCCTACTGTAGTGAAAATCACCCATACTCCTTCTGCTTGTTTTTATTTATTTTATTTTTTTGGTATATAGAATTATATGGAGTCTATGCATTGATTATTCAATTCTGTTATGCAATTTCCCAATTGCATAACATCTATAAATTATTATAACCAATATAGTGCATTTTCCAGTGGTCTGATTGGAATTTTTGTGTGTGTGTGTGTGTGCCGCACTTACCTGTCTAAAGGAAATAGTGAGATGGATTAAAATGGAAGGCAGGTAGGGTAAGGGAGAGTGAGGTGGGCGGCCAATCCACATTCCTGTAAGTGGCCTGACCCTCTATTTGACCTCCCACCACCAATCCAGCCTACCCCCAACACCTGTAGTGAGACCTATAGTGCTCTACGTAAATACAATTGCAAATACCCATTGCATTGGTAACTTTTCACACTGCCAGTAACATCATCACATAGCCAAATGCTTGCTGTTATGGTGCAGGTACCCACTGCTGTATTCTTTTGAACAACAGGTGGTACCACTCAGACAGTACCTCCATATCAGCGCTGGTATAGGAGAAAGAAAGAAGTCTCATCTTTTCAAACTGTTGCAACGTTTCCTTCTGATTCCATTCTGTGAATCTCTGAGCTCGCGACAGCAGATGTGACATCAATTTGACGTCAACTCTGGCGTATGGCTCTACCACCTTCAGCTCCACCTACTGTCTATTTGTTAGTGCCACCATCTCCAAACCATACAAACACTCACTTTCACTTTTGTTGCTATCTTTATATCACAAATCACCCCAGACGCTCGTCTTCACATGCTCCACCCTGCCTAAACTGTCTTCTTCATCTTTCTTGTGAACTGCCCATTGCTTTGGATGTTTGACTGCAGGTATTTAAACTCCACCTTTATCTGGTCCTTGCAGCTTCACTGTTACACCTGTCTCCTTCTCATTTGCACACATTTATTCTGTCTTGCTTCTACTAGCTTTCATTCATCTTCTCTCCAAAGCATATCTCCACCTCTCCAGGCTCTCTTTCACCCACTCCCTACGCTCACTACAGATCAAAAGGTCATCTGCAAATATTATAGTCCATGGAGACTGGTGCCTGACCTCATCTTTCAATCTGTCCATCATCATTGCAAATAAGAAGGGGTCGGAGCAGATCCCTGATACCATCCCACCCTTACCCATCTGTTTTTCCTACCGCACACCTCACCACCGTCTCATTGTCCTCATAGATGTCCCGTGCCACCCTTGCATACTTTTATTCCACCCATGACTTCTTTATGCAGTACCACAGTTCCCCTCTTGGCACCCTATCACATGCTTTCTGTAGATCTATAAAGACACTGCAACTCTTTCTGACCTTCTCTGTACTTCTCCATCAACACTCTCAAAGCAAACTTCACATCTGTAGTGCTCTTTCTTGGCCTGAAGCCCTACTGCAACTCACGGATCATCACTTCTCTTCTTAACCTAGTTTCAACAAATCTTTCCCATAGTTTCATGGTTTAGTTCATGAACTTTACCCCTCTGTAGTTACTACAGCTCTGCACATCACTCTTGTTCTTGAAAACTGGTACCAGCACACTTCTCCATTCCTCAGTCATCCTCTCCTAGACATAATTTTATCTGGACCAACTGCCTTTCCACCCTTCATCCTCTTCATAGCTGCCCTCACTTCCCCCTAACTAATCCTATACACTTCCTGATTCACTGTCTTCCATCCATCCTCCCTATATTTCATTTTCTTCATCCATGAGCTCCTCAAATTACTCCTTATATCTCAACACATTCTCTTTACTCGTTAGTTCATTTTTATCTCTATCTTTAATCACCCTAACCTGTTGCACATCCTTTTCAGCTCGATCACTGCCTAGCCAATCGATACAAGTCCCTTTTCCTTCCTTAGTGTCTATCTTCACATTTAACTCACTATAAACCGTTTCTTTTGCCTTTGCTACCTATCTCTTTGCTGCTCCTTGCCTCCAAGTAGCCCTGTCTATTCTCTTCATCTCCCTGACTGTCCCACTTTTTTTCCCCTTTCTCTGAATACTTTCATGTACTTCCTCATTCCACCACCAAGTCTCCTTGTCCTCTTTCCTCTGACCAGAGAAGACAAACACTTTCTTGGCAATTTCCATCACCATTTAAGCTCTACTTTCCCAGTGATCTGGTAATTCTTCCCTACCACCCAGAACCTGTCTCAACTAAGATGTAGTCCACCTGTGTGCATCTTCTTCTACTCTTATTCGTTGTCCTATTGACCTCCCTCTTCTTGAATTAATTGTTCACTATGGCCATTTACATCATTTTTTCAAAATCCATTACCATCTGTCCTTCCAAATTTCTCTGAACACCATGCCTACCCAACACCTCCTCATCTCCTCTGTTCCATTCACTGTCCGTTAACATCTATTCGAATCACCACTCTCTCCCTGCTGGGGACACACTCCACCACTTCACTCCAGAATTCTTTTTACTGTTCTGACATCCAACCTGTCAGGGATATGCAATGACAACATTCAACATCACCCCTTCAATTTCCAGCTTCAAACTCATTATCCTTTCTGACACTCACTTCACTTCTACAACACTGTTCATATACTCTTTCTTCAAGGTTACCCCATTTCTCTTCCTATCTACACCATGGTAGAACAGCTTAAATCCATCTCCAGTGCTCTTGGCCTTGCTTCCTTTCTATCTGGTCTCCTGCATGCACAATATAGTTTCTAAATTTAAAATTAATTTCTGTCTCTCTTCTACAGCATGTATTTTGTCCTGCCTCCTTCCCCTCACCCCCAACCAGTTGTGGCAGATGGCTGCCCCTCCCTGAGCCTGTTTCTGTTAAAAGCTTTTTTCCTTCCCACTCTTGTCAAGCGCTTCCTCATAGGGTGTCATCTGATTGTTGGGGTTTTCTCTGTATTATTGTAGGTTCTTTACTTTGCAAAAAATATAAGTGCTTTGAGGTGACTGTTCTGATTTCACACTATATAAATAAAATGTATAAATCAAATGAATTGAAAATTTCTGCTCTCCTATTGTCTCCTAACACGCCTTCCCCCTTTCTTCCTCCTATGTCTTCAGCCAACAGTAGCACAGTTCCCATCAGCACCATGCACAACAACAGCTCCAGAGATGGTCATTGTTAACCCAGGCCCAAAACAATATGGTATGAAAATCTCACTCTTGATAATGCGAATTTTTTATTTATTCAACCTTTATTTTACTGGGTAAAATGTTTGAGAACCAGTTCTGATTTACAAACATGACCTGTATGATTTTGCAAAGATTGTTTTGACCAGATGTCCTTCCAGACACAGTGCTCCCTATTTATCCTGGTTTGGGCCTAGGGCTGCAATGAGTAACTCGAATATGTCAATTATTCAAAAAAAATCCTAGACTCAAAGTTTTTGTTTTGATGTCTCTTTTAATCCACAACTCTGCAGCTCTCAGTTGTCACCATGTAAACGTGAGGGTTACTCCCACATTTATGACTAAAAATAGACAGTGAGATGGAGTTGGTAAGCTCAGGTGGAGTGAAAGAAAATGTTTATATAGCATCCAAATCAGCAGCGCTGGTACCTGTATCCACCATTAAAGTCTTGAGGAGTCCTTCATCAAACCACCTGATCAACAAGCTCCAACAAGAATAAAAGAGAATTTGTAAATGCTTCCACCCAACGCCATTTGTTTCACATAGTGAAAATCTTATTTATTTCAGTGTTTTGTATATCATATTGCAGATATAGATTAATATAAAATACAAATAAAATATATTAATTCAATTGCATAAATATTTAAAAAATATAAATAAAAGCTTTTTAGGTGCAGAAATTTATTGAAATGTACAAACAATAATGGAAACAGTATAGAAGGCAAAAACAAAGTTTGTAGAATTCTAATGAGCTTGAAAGTGAATATTTGGTATGACCACCTTTTTTCTTCAGCACAGCCTGAGATTTTTTTTTTTTAATAAAGCTTTCTTATAATTTCTTTAACTAGTTTTCAGGAATAATTCTCCAGGCTTTTTAAAGGGCATTCCAAAGCTCTTTTTTTGGATGTTGGCTGACTTTTGTTGCATTGTCTGTTAAGATGATCCTACACTGCTTCAATAATGTTGAGATCCAGGCTCTGGGGAGGCCAGCCTATCATTGTGTGTTTTCCCATTCAGGTATGTTTTAATGCACTGGGAGTGTTGTGGGGATCACTGTCATACTGAAAAATTAAGCTGCTGCCAATCAGACACTTTTCCAGATGGTATTGCAAAATGGATCAAATTATTTTGTACTTGTGCCATTGCCTAGCCTGTAGAAGTCTGTGCATCCCTGCATGGAAATTCCTTCTTAGACCATCTCTAACCCCAAAACTGGTCATGCTGAATAATGTTACCAGCAGCATAATTCTCCATAGCTTCTCCAGACCATTTCATGTTTGACACATGTGTTTATCTGCTCACATCTGTCAAAAGCACAGGTTGCCAGTGGTGGACCTGCCAAATCTGGTACTCTGTGGCAGTGGTGCCGGGCAGTGAGCACAGGGCCCTCTAGAGGATGTGGGGCCCACAGGCCACACTCATTAAGTCTGTTTCTGATTGTTTGTTTAGAGACACCACTGTCCTGCTGGAGGTAATTTTCTAGGCCTCGGGCAGCACTCATACTTTTCCTCCTTGCACAAAGGAGTAGATGCTGGTTCTGCTGATGGATTAAGGATCTTGTACAGCCCTGTCCAGCTCTTAGAGAGTAACTGCCTGTTTCCTGGAATCTCCTCAATGCTCTTGAACTGTGCTGGGAGACATAGCAAACCTTCTTGCAATGTGCCATCCTGGCGGAGTTGAACTACCCTTGCAGTATCTGTAGGGTCCAGGGATTGACACTGACCCTAGCTAAAAGCACAACTAGTGAAAAAAAAAAAGTCAGAAAAGATGAGGGAAAAATTTTCTGTGACTTCAACCTGTCAAACCATTCCTGTTTTAGGGATTGTCTCATTGTTATTAATTTAATTAACACCAAAGCAGCTGAAAATGATTTTAACAACTCCTTCTGCTACTTAACAAAGCAGATCAGTATCCTAGATGTTTAATCAACTTGATGTTATACTCTGATTAACAAGACCCATCACCAATGGGGATATCACCCCAGCAGTAATGAAAATATAAAATAGATTTAGAAGTCTCGATAACATTACATCCCTATAACAGAAAATAACATAACAGAAAACCTTTCACAAAACATCTCATTACCTTCTGCAAACTATTTTGCCCTGAGTCTTGCCCTAAACTTTTATCCAAATACTTTTAGTATAAGATCGCTTATAAAAATCACTATAATCATAAAGCAACAATGTACAAAACATAATGCAACAATGCTGTTTACATTTGAGCAATACAGTTGAGCAGTGGGTATGCCTTTAATATTAGTGATGTACTAAGAGTCATCCCTCACCGACAATACTCAGCCAATCAGAAAGTGGCATCACAGGCTAATCAATAAGGCTACAGCCTAGAACTGATGTTACTATATATATAGAATGGCTATTTACCTAGAAATTTGGGATTCCCCAGTTTCTCATTGTTCCCTGACCTAGGTCAGTTGCTAGATAAGGAAAATCCCCACTTTCTCCATTTCAATCAATAATAGTCAAGTAGGTATAGCCAATCACACAGCTCAATATAATCACATGATTAGGCTAAGCCAGGGGTGTCAAACTCAATTACAGGATGGGCCAAAATTCAAAACACAGTCTAAGTCATGGGCCAAATAAGGATTAACATTTCGTGAACAGTCTAAAACTAAAAATATTTTAAATCAGCAATATGAATTTTAATGGCCAGAATACAGCAACATTTTCCTCAACACATTAAATAAAATATAAATATTGTATTTTTCTTCAAAAATAACACCAGAGAAAATGAGAATATTTCAAGCTGATGAAAATTTGCAATTTTTCAAGTAAAAACTGATCTGTTGGAAAAAAAAAAGCCACACAAACTGTGCAGTGTGGCCAGTTTATCAGCAAAAACTGCAGCTGCAAACACAGCGGTGGAGACATAGTCTGATTTTTGGCAACATGGAAAGTGGCATTAATTCCCTTTTTTGCATCTGGGCCTCTCACAGGTACAACTTGACTTGAAAAGCTTTCACTGCATTAAACAAGTGTGTAATCACATGGTCCTGTCCCTGAAGCAGCAGGTTTAAGGCATTAAGATGCTTCGTTATGTCGCAGAGAAAGACTGACTCACACAGACTGCTGAGACTTTTCCTTTTATTTTTTTGAACTGACAGATTTACTCAGGCAGCTCACTGCACCTGTGTTATAAGGCATGTAACCAAATTCAGAAGCTATTTCCTCCAGAAAAGACTGAAACTGCCAGTGATTTAAACCTTTGTCTCTTATAAAGATCACTGTGTTACCGAACGTTCTGTCATCATGACTTTGCTGCGCAGCAGTGATGCACTGTCATCTCACCTGTGCAGGTCTCCCTCTTCATCTTCTCCCGCATCTGTCCCACCAATCCACTCTTTCCCCCACACACCACAGGTTCCGTTATCCACTTTTCGTTTGGTCATTTTGGCGGGGGGGGGGGGGTCACGCTAGCTTAAGTGTTGCTGTAAAAAGTGATGACTGATGTTTTTATCCGTTGACTGATCAATGTGTCATTGTAAAAGTGGGAGAATGGGTTAGTGCACAGGTCTTGGCCTACGTGGCATCTGTTGCCGTGCATTGCAGGATTTGTAATAAGTGGTGGGAGTGGTATTTACTCACGGGCCATTAATAATAGCCATAGGAAATTATCTCGCGTCCTGAATATAATTGAGTTTGACACATGTGGGCTAAGCCAATCAGGCATGAGAAAGATGCTGCATGTCACCCCCCCTCCTTTTTCCTTCTTCTTTATGAATGAACTGGATTAATTGGGAACTGGACTGAGCTTGGAAACTGGAGTGAGTTAGCTGAAACTGTGGACTCTTTTTGTTATAATTTTGGGTGGTTTATTAGTGTTTTCTTTTGGAATCTATTGAGTGTGGAGTTGTGTTTTTTATTGTGGAGTTGTGTTTGGAATTTTCCTGGTTCATGTTTCAGTGTGACACATAAGTCCTTTGCAGGGTTTGATCCAAGTTGATTGTTTTGGTATTAAACATAGGTCAAACTGCAAACAAGTACCAAAGGATTCCATACTACAGCCAATTCTACTTACATTATACATGCTTCACTTAGGCAGTATTATTAGAGGCATAGCATACAATTTCATTGCTATGCAGATGTATCCAGCTTTATCTATTCATGAAGCTAGATAATACACACCAACTAGTTAAACTGCAGGACTGCTTAAACCTCCTGAGACCTGAACTCCTGTTTGCAATGTACACTGCTCAAAAAAATAAAGGGAAGACTCAAATAACACATCCTAGATCTGAATGAATGAAATATTCTCATTGAATACTTTGTTCTGTACAAAGTTTAATGTGCTGACAACAAAATCACACAAAAATCATCAGTGGAAATCAAATTTATTAACCAATGGAGGCCTGGATTTGGAGTCACACACAAAATTACAGTGGAAAAACACACTACAGGCTGATCCAACTTTGATGTAATGTCCTTAAAACAATTCAAAATGAGGCTCAGTATTGTGTGTGGCCTCCATGTGCCTGTATGACCTCCCTACAATGCCTGGGCATGCTCCTGAGGAGGTGGCGGATGGTCTCCTGAGGGATCTCCTCCCAGACCTGGACCAAAGCATCCGCCAACTCCTGGACAGTCTGTGGTGGATGGAGCGAGACATGATGTCCCAGATGTGCTCAATCGGATTCAGGTCTGGGGAACGGACGGGCCAGTCCATAGCTTCAATGCCTTCATCTTGCAGGAACTGCTGACACACTCCAGCCACATGAGGTGTAGCATTGTCCTGCATTAGGAGGAACCCAAGGCCAACCGCACCAGCATATGGTCTCACAAGGGGTCTGAGGATCTCATCTCAGTACCTAATGGTAGTCATGCTACCTCTGGCGAGCACATGGAGGGCTGTGCGGCCCTCCAAAGAAATGCCACCCCACACCATTACTGACCCACTGCCAAACCGGTCATGCTGAAGGATGTTGCAGGCAGCGGATTGCTCTCCACGGCGTCTCCAAACTCTGTCACGTCTGTCACATGTGCTCAGTGTGAACCTGCTTCCATCTGTGAAGAGCACAGGGCGCCAGTGGCGAATTTGCCAATCCTGGTGTTCTCTGGCAAATGCCAAGCGTCCTGCACGGTGTTGGGCTGTGAGCACAACCCCCATCTGTGGATGTCGGGCCCTCATACCATCCTCATGGAGTCAGTTTCTAACCGTTTGTGCAGACATATGCACATTTGTGCCCTGCTGGAGGTCATTTTGCAGGGCTCTGGCAGTGCTCCTCCTGTTCCTTCTTGCACAAAGGTGGAGGTAGCGGTCCTCCTGCTGGGTTGTTGCCCTCCTACGGCGTCCTCCACGTCTCCTGGTGTACTGGCCTGTCTCCTGGTAGCGCCTCCAGCCTCTGGACACTACGCTGACAGACACAGCAAACCTTCTTGCCACAGCTCGCATTGATGTGCCAACCTGGTGTGGGTTGTAGAGTCCGTCTCATGCTACCACGAGTGTGAAAGCACCACCAACATTCAAAAGTGACCAAAACATCAGCCAGAAAGCATAGGTACTG
The DNA here is from genome assembly GCF_007364275.1 of Archocentrus centrarchus. Taxonomy (NCBI): domain Eukaryota; kingdom Metazoa; phylum Chordata; class Actinopteri; order Cichliformes; family Cichlidae; genus Archocentrus; species Archocentrus centrarchus. The sequence goes on from NC_044351.1 coordinate 6,034,904, forward strand.
AGAAGTGGTCTGTGGTCCCCACCTGCAGAACCACTCCTTTATTGAGTGTGTCTTGCTAATTGCCAATAATTTCCACCTGTTGTCTATTCCATTTGCACAACAGCATGTGAAATTGATTGTCAATCAGTGTTGCTTCCTAAGTGGACAGTTTTATTTCACAGAAGTTTGATTTACTTGGCGTTATGTTGTGTTGTTTAAGTGTTCCCTATATTTTTTTGAGCAGTGTATTTTTAATTTCTCCCAGATATTTATGATTATATGGAGCTGATATGTATATAAACTAAGCTTCATCTTATGATAGGCATGTATGGTCTTAGGAGGTTAAAGACATAAAGACCTGGATTTACCTCTAATTTCATGCTTCTAAATTCAGATAAAACTGTGGTTACTGTACTCAACCCTAATAATCTTAGAACCATGTTGTCTAACCACCAATTCTGGATGATAATACCTTGGCCTCCAGTAACACTGTGAGGATCTTGGAGTCATTTTTGACCAGGATACAGTACCAGTCAAAAGTTTGAACACACCTTCTCATTCAGTGTTTTTTTATTTATTTATTTATTTATTCCTACATTGTAAATTTATACTGAAGTCATCCACTCTATGAAGGACCACATATGGAATCATATAGTAAACTTAAAAGTGTTAAACAAACCAAAATATGCTTAGGATTTTTAGATTCTCCAAGATAGGCACCTTCTGCTTTGATTGCAGCTTTGCACATCTTGGCATTTTCCTCAGTCAACTTGATGAGGTAATCACCTGAAATCGTTTTCCAACATTCATGAATGAGGTGCTGAGCACTTGCTGGCTGCTTTGCCTTCACTCTGCAGTCCAATTCATCCTGAACCATCTCAATTAGGTTCAGATCAGGTGATTGTGGCAGCCAGGTCATCTGGCACAACAGTCCATCACCTGCTTTCTTGGCCAAATAACCCTTACATAGCCTGGAGGTGTGATTGGAGTCATTGTCCTGTTGAATAACAAATGATGGTCCCACTAAACACAAACTCCAGATTCATGTAGGCTTCTCTGAACAGTTGGTGTTGAGATGTGTGTTCTACTTGAACTCTGTGAAGCATCTAGGTGGGTTCTTATCTGGGGTGCTGTTAACTTGTGGTTTCTAAGGCTAGTAACTCTGATGAACTAATCTGTGCAACGGGTAAACTCTTGGTGTGCCTTTCCTGCGGCTGTCCTGATGAGAGCCAGTTCCATCATAATGTTTGATGGTCCTTGAGGATACTCTTGGAATTTCTCAAATTGACTGACCTTCATTTCTTAAACTAATGATGGACTGTCATTTTTTCTTTACTTAGTTGTGTAGTTCTTGCCATAATATGGATTAGAATATTACTCAAATAGGGCTATTCACTGTATACCAACTCTACCTCTTTGCAACACAACTGATGGTCTCAAACACATTAAGAGGGCAAGAAATTAACTCTTGACAAGGCACAGCTGTTAACTGAAAGCCATTCCAGGTGACTACCTCATAAAGCTGACTGAGAAAATACCAAGATGTGCAAAGTTGTCATCTAAGCAAGAGCTGCCTACATTGAAGAATCTAACATATTCTGGTTTGTTGAACACGTTTGCTTACTAAATAATTCTATATGTATTTCTTCATAGTTTGTACTTTAATACTAAAGTCATCCAATGTAGACAATTTGTAAATAATGAAAAATCAATGAATTAGAATGTGTGTCCAAAATGTATATGTCAGAGGGACAGCTCATGTTGAGCAGTTTGGATACAACATTAGGGAGATGAGGGTGAGATGGTTTTGGACATGAGCAGAGGAATGATAGTGGATATATTGGACAAAGGATGCTAAATATGGTGTTGTCCAAGGGTTCTGCACTTCGGGCAATCATTGACTGCAATGGATTTTCATCCACGTATTAAAAATAATCTTATATTTAAATTTCGTTTAGTTTGTCCAATTTCTTTTGAGTATCTGAAAATCAGACACGATGTATAAAAATGGAGGTAATCTCTAAATAGTTAGTGGAAAACTTTTGTTAAACCCCTTGAAATAATTCTGAGTCTGCATTTCAATCACATCTTGATTGTTTGATTTTAAGATCCACTTGTGTCATTGTCCAAATACTTGGACATGGACCTAACTTTACATATTGAAAGGTAGGTTAGAATTGAAGCAGCCAATCTGTGATTGATGTCTACAACTGATAGTTTGCATCATATTCTTACCTGTCTATTGTTGTCTCTTCTCGTAAATATGTTTGTCCTGCTTGGTTTGTTTCTTCTTACAGCAATGGTACACTGGTTCCATGAAGGCGGTATGTGTTTGGCTGACTGACAGGCTAGACCTACAGCTGCACATGTACCAGCTGAAAACACTCATCAAGATTATTAAGGTAAACAAATGTTAAGTATTTAATAGAGACCAAGTCTAGAGCATTGACCATTTTGGAGACCAAGATGATCATTTTTCAAAAACGAATCGTTTGTCATTCAAAATTACTTGCCAACAGTATCTTTTCTTTAATGTTTAAAATAAATAAATAAAAAAATTTGTCAGTGAATAAACTGAGGCTGGCTCCACTCAGGTAAAGGAACATCTTAAAATCTGGATGATTTGTGTAAAAACAGTCAGAACTGACAAAACGGGAAAGGAAGAAATAATAAAGACAAATCAACCCACAGTGAAGTGTCCTTGAAAGCAGTATGAAGAGGCAGGGAAACACGAAGTAAAAAACTGCTCAACCGTGTGCTGTTGCTGCTTCCAGCTGCCTTTATCTTTTCATTGGTTGCTAATATACAGAGTTTAACTTGAAAGCAATGAGACAAGGATTTATAATAGCCCCTGACATAAGATGAAAACATTCTTAGTTGCCATAGTCTGTCTTCCTGGTATGGCACATAAAAGACTGTGCACGTCCTTGGGCCTCAATCTTCCTGCTTTTGTCCTTTCAAACAGTGAATAGCACACACCTTCTCCTGCTTACTACATTCCAAAGATGCTTTATGCTTTTTTCTGTCCCTTTCCTTTTATCTATTTCTCACCTCAACAGAAGACCTACCGTGACTTCAGGCTGCGGGGTGTCCTGGATGGCACGCTGAACAACAAAAGCTATGAGACCATCTACAACAGGCTGACAATGGAGGAGGCTACTGTGGCTGTCAAGGAAGGTGATGGCCAGCTGGGCATCAGCATGAGAGACAGTGATGAGGAGGATGACTAAATACACACACCACACATTCTCCCGGCACAGAACTGGTTACTGCTTGATTATCATCTTCTCTAACAGACCTTTCATCACAATTGATGCTCTACTACATTTCATAAAGTAGTTCACACAAACCTGAAGAACAGTTAACACATTGTTCTAGTAGGATGGTTGAAATATTGCTATGGCATTTTCAACAAGGACAAGTTATCAATTCGTGCTAGATTGCATCAGCCAGAGAGATGCTCTATTCTGCTGTAGTTGTTTTGCTGACAGGCAACTGATAACACTTATGGCATTCAAAATCCTGAGAATTTTTATTTTACATCCCCAATCTAAATCATAAATGGTTTCAGCAGGTCTTTTCACCTAAAGAAGTATTTAAAACTGGTCTCAAAGTGACACCATCACAGTTCTTACTTTACTTAACCAGAGCAGACAAACTGCAGTAAATTTGTACATTTAAAAAGCTAGCAACAAAATAACCAGTCACAGCACAGGAACCCTTAGGTGATCTAATCTGGCACCCAAGTTATGTTAATATTATTTATTTGTTGTGGATGCATTATCTTTATCTTTATTAGGCTCTATCTAGTGTTATTAAAAAAGACTCTTACTAAAGATAAGAGATAACTAAAGCTCATACTTTTGCCCCCAAATTAACCGTGATAATTGTTTGACAGATTGTAACATTTAACAGCAGTGAAACTGTGGTAAGTGATACCAATCAAAGCAAAGTTGAACATTGTGTGTTCATGTCATTTAATTTAGTATGACTTTAAAAAAGAATGACCAACAAAAACATGTTTTTAGCAGTGTGCTTATTGTACTGTATTTCTACTAGAATATTAAAATCAATGCAATAAAACCAAGTAAAATCAGAAGATTTTAAAAATTGAGGCGAATAAACACACGCAGGTTGTGCTAATATTTAATAATGATCAAATTCATGTTTTTAAATGCATTTTTTACTTAATTTTTCTTCAGTCACCTTAACATCATCTGGATAACAGACAACATTCGGAGAATACCTGTATTGAATGGATTTTCAGTGTGATGAAGAATAAATTATTGGGGGGGTTGGGGGTATTTTTGTTTTGTTTTTTGAGGGGGGTATTATTGCAGGACAATAATAATAAAAAAATAAATAAAGCTAGATACAGAAGGACAGAATCCAAAAATTTGGCTATGAGTGTGTCCCAGTTTCCCTCCTCTGTTTGATTTATATTATACAAGTTTAAAATTTAAAAACTGATAGACTTATATTTTCCATTTTTCCATGCAGTTGTCAGAATCCAGCCTCCTTGCTTTACTTTACCCCGTTTTAGACAACTCACATACTTATTGCCTGAACATTTTTGTACAGACTTGTTGAAATGTACATGAGCCACAGAATGTATGACAAACAGAAAGTCATACAAGGGATATAAAGCTGATCTTCAGGATTCTGCTGAGACATCCTCCTCTCACTTACAGGACAGGAAGCCCCATTCCTCCTGGACAACCAGCCATACTCTGATGTGACTTTGTATAGTAAAGCTTAGCAATTGCAACTCCTTTCTATTTTGTTCTTGCCCACAACTATATTGTAATGTTCAATATGCTCTTGAGCTTATCAGCTTTGTTACTATTCCTGCTTGCAACTCCCAGGGTGCTGCATTATTCAGTAAAACCAAGAGTAACTGTTCTCACATGTAATATAGCTTCATTGGTCTTTTTTTCCCCCAATACAAACAAGATATTACTCTTCCTAACAGGTGATCCTGACAACTTGAGGTTATCCTAGTAATGATAGAAGGCCTACTACATCTGGATCCATGATGTTTCTTTTGACTACGTTGGATAAAATTTTTTGAAATTTTAACTGTAGATCAAGTAGAACCTGAGTTTCAAATACATGGGCCAGACATGGCAGTCAAAGAGGCTAGGAAGTTATAGGGGTGTAGCTCAAGGCTGAAAAATGAAGCCAATGTCACAAGAAGTGCCAAAAACTGCAGTTCTGCTAAACTCTGCACGAGGCTGATTAACCAAAAAAAAAAAAACGTTGATCCTCATAGATTCCACTGTTAAAATGCCCAACTTGATAGCAGGAAGAAACATGTGTACAGTCTGATACAAAAACACAAGTTTGGCCTCTATAACTAATTCCTCCCTTCATGGTAATTGTATGGATGGTTTTACATTGTATTAATGCATGAAGTTATGCATTATTAGGGTGGTGCTGATTAATGCACCTGTAGCAGGTAGTTGCCTGCTAGGCTTCACCTCAGCAAATTTAAGTTTCTGGACTGGACCTGTCAAGAGTGTTTGTTAGTGCCTTTTAACATATTATTAATGCATTTGACAGGTGCTTTGTTTTGTTATGTTTTATTTAGCTCTAATTAGCAGGTATCTGTGAGTTGCACCTGTCTAGTTAACCCACACTAACCATGTTTTCTAGCATTGGCTAATATCTTAAAACTCAACCCTCTTATCCAAATATGATCATTTCTAGCTCCAAAACCTCAACATGTAGACAGCCTAATTCTAAAATTGAGGCTTCAGAACAAAAGCTGCAGATACTACACGTGGTAGATCAGAGAGCTCTCTTATGGATTATTTTTACATTTAAGTTAGAGGAATTAGCGATAATTTTAAGCCCCACCTCTCCCTTTATTGAAGGTCTGGGGCGGGGGTCAATAAACTCTAAACCATTCATCTTTGAAAAGCAAGAATGTGCCAAGGAAATTTCATGAAAAGCTGCTCATTTGATGTTTTATATTATTTGGATAATATTTACATTTTGAGAGAAGCCAATTGAATCTAATAGTAGATTAAGTAGTGTCGAAGCTGTCATTTTAAGCATCTACATGGATGTTAAAATCACCCGCTATAATTATTTTATCTGAACTGCCTAAAATGTTTATGCATGGAGCCTCCTGGTCATTGTAGTCGATAAAATGTATGCCAGCAGACAGCTTTACCGTGACCAGAATGCCACTCCATGGCTGTACTGATTGACTAGGTGATTTGTATCCACACCAACATCTTTTTCTCATTCTTTCCTGTTACTCTCATTTTCATCAGTCCACTGGTTTAATAGGCACATCTGCATAGAACAGTTATCCTCATAGACTGTGCAGGCAACTCTGCTGAGATCTATGCGTGCTGTATGGTTTTGTATGCCTGTTCAGAAGTTCTGGCAGAGGATATGTGAAGACCTAGTCACAAGGCTTAGTTGCTGTGTCCCAACCTCACCCACACTATGCAATTTAGATGATGTAAGTGAATTAGATATAGAATCAAATACATCACACATAATACTTAATGCCTTATCCATTGCTAAGAAAACTATCCTCGTGAATTGGAAATCAAAAAATGATTTGTGCTACACAGTATAGAAATTTACTTTTAGATCACATTAGTCTGGGGGTGAGGTCATTGAAGTAGTTAAACAGCGCCTTGGTGAGAGGACCCTGTCCTGTATCCTCAATCTACATCCCTACAGTCATGAACTTTGGGTAGTGACCAAAAGAATGAGATCACAAATACAAGTGGCAGAAATGAGCTTCCTCCGAAGGGTGGCTGGCCTCTCTCTTAGAGATAGGGTGAGGAACGCAGTCATTCGGAAGGGCTCAAAGTAGAGCCACTACTCTTCCACATTGAAAGGAGTCAGTTGAGGTGGTTCGGGCATCTGACTAGGATGCCTCCTGGGCACCTCTTTGGTGAAGTGTTTCAGGCATATCCTACCAGGAGGAGGCCCCGGGGCAGACCCAGGACATGCTGGAGAGACTATATCTCTTGGCTAGGTTGGGAATGCCTTGGCCCCCCCCCCAGATGAGTTGGTAGACGTGGCTGGGGAGAGGGAGGTCTGGGTTTCTCTGCTTAGGCTGCTGCTCCCATGACCCGGCCCTGGATAAGCAGAAGAAAATGGATGGATGGATAAAAAAAATTGAATCAAATTGAATTGACTGTGCATGGGTGTTTGCACATCCAGTCTACATGTATTTTGCGGCCTAGGAGAAGACATTCAACCATGTCCCTTTGGATATCCTGAGGGGGTGCTTCGGGAGTATGAGTTGTCTGGCCCATTGCTGTGAACCATTCAGTCCCTGTGCAGCTACTGCAGCAAAAGCTTGGTCAGCATTGCCAGCTATACGTTGGACTTGTTTCTGGTGGGTGTTGGACTCTGCCAGGGCTGCCCTTTGTCATCGATTCCATTCATAATTTTTATGGATAGAATTTCCTTACAATAGCCAAATGGTAGAAAGCTTTCACCTTGGTGGCCTCAGAATCTCATCTCTGCTTTTTGCAGACGCTGTGGTACTGTTAGCTTCATCTGTTGATGACCTCCAGCTTGCACTGGAGCAGTTCACAGCTGAGTGTGAAGAGGTGGGTATGAGAGTTACCTCTAAGTCTGAGGCCATGGGCCTCAGCCGGAAAAAGGTGGAATACCCACTCTGGGTCAGGGACGAGAGGAGGAGTTTAATTATTGGGGCTTTGTTCATGAGTGAAGGGATAGATTGGGGCCACAGTGATGCAGACACTGCACCAGTCCGTCAAGGTGAAGAGAGAGCTGAGCATACCCTCATCTATGGTCATGAGCTTTGGGTAGTAACCAAAAGACCAAGATCGCAGATACAAGCAGCGGAGGTAAGCTTCGTCCAAAGGGTGGCTGGTTGGCTGGCCTCTCCCTTAGAGATAGGGTGAAGAGTTCAATTGAGAGGGGCTCAGGGTAGAGCCACTACATCTACACTTCGAAATGAGCCATTTAAGGTGATTTGAGCATCTGACTAGGATGCCTCCTGGGTGCCTTTTAGGTGAGGTGCTCCAGGCATGTTCTATCAGGAAGAGACCCGGGACAGACCCAGGACACACTGGAGAGAATATGTCTTGGCTGGCCTGGGAAGAGCTTGCTGTCCTGCTGGAGGCTTGGGTACAGGGAAGTCTGGGTTTCTCTGCTTAAGCTGCTGCTCCTGCAGCCTGTCTCTGGATATGTGGAATAAAATGAATGGACCCAAACACCACATTATTATCAACAGCTACAGTTACCCTGGGGAAAAACAAGTAAGCCCAAGCTGGGGCTGGAGTTTGGTTCCAGACTGTGGAGATATGGGACTATGGAGATATGGCATTGCCACTTGATATCTCTGGGTTGAGATTGCCTCAATGATGACAAGCCTGATTGTCAGCACCAGGAATAACAGAAACTCAAAACAAGAGTCAATAGACAAATTAAGCTCTTTAGTTCTTTAGTCAGGGTAAATCCATTTATAGGCAGTAGTAGAAGTAACTACCCAACACCAGCTTTTCCCCTGACAACTGACTGCTTGTCTTAGCTAGCTAAGGACATTACTGATTAGCTTTAAAATCACACATTTAACTTCCTGAAAAAGTGTGACAGTGCCTAAGGTCCTTTTTGTCAGTCAAGTTTACTGCAGAAAACCTCATATTGACAGTTTGAAAAAGAAAGTCATGGTTATAGCAAGTAAACCCTAGACCTCCTCTCAGTCTCCCTACTCTAGCTGCAATTCCTGAACAGAGAGATGCAAACGAATGCAGCTGGCAATCAAAGCTGTCATCATGATGTTGCACTCCAATTTTACAGCATCAAGTTAGTACTGTCTGTGCATGTGGGTTCACAGCTGCAAACAGCAAAACACTCCAGAGTCATTAATAAGGCTCAAAAGATTATAGGCTGTCCCCTGCCTTCCCTTCAGGAACTGTTCAATGCCCGCTGCCAGAGGAGGGCACAGAACATCCTTCGGGACCCCTCACACCCTGGACATTCTTTATTTCAGTTGCTACTATCAGGCAAAAGCTTCAGGACAATGATGGCCAAAACAAATAGTCTGAAAAACAGCTTTTATCCCAGAGCCATCACTGAATTGAACTCTGTGCTGTTAAATGGAATGTGATGTGGGGTGGTGGTGTGTATGTTTGTATTGGGGCTGGTTTTCTTTTAATTTTATTATGTATTGTGTTTCATTAATTATTTTACTTCCTATACTATTTTTATTATTTATTGTTGAGGCACTTGGAAGGATTGCATTTTAAATTTTGTTGTGCAACTTCTGTGTACAATGACAATAAAGATTCTATTCTATTCTAATTAAAATTAAACTTATGAGAATGGTTGAGCCCAAATCAGTGTGATGAGAACTACTAATGGCAGAAAGCATCTTTGGGAAAAAGGTTTTGTTTTTAGGTTGAGCCCTGTTCCATCTGCTAGTATGCGGTTTATGATCTACACTGAAGCTAGACATCGTAATAAAATCTCATCTTCTTCCTCTTCACTTCAAGCCTCATTTCTTGAACTAAAGTCAGGGCTCTAATACATGAAAATGTGCATAAACATGCTGATTTATTCATGATATTGTCACAATTACTTATTGCCAGCAGATTAGACATGCAACTCTCCCATCTCCTGACAATGGGCCGACTAAACAACAACAGTTATAAGCTAATATGCCAGCTAATGAAAAGCTTGTGTCCTAAAAATTCTTTTCTTTCTGATGTACAGTTTGATTATATTCTCATATCGTATGAGAGTTTATTCATCAAGAGTCAGTCCAACAAAGTTAGATCCACTTCTACACCCACAACTGCAAGGCCACATCAGAGTCCAATATCATCATAGTTTGCCGACAACACTGCTAATCTTCTACAATGAAGAGACAACCTACAGAAGGGAGCTCTCCCACCTGGAGGACTGGTGTTGGAAGAACCACCTTCTGCTTAATGTAAGCAAAACACAGGAACTGACTGTGGACTTCAGCAGGAAGCAGCAGAGGGACTACAATCCACTTCTCATCAGTAGTGCTGAGGTGGACACTTTCAAACACCTGGGCGTGACCATCTCACGGGACCTGTCCTAGACTCATCATATTAACAACACTGGCGGCTGAGAAACTTCAGCCTCCCACTCAAGGTGCTCAGAAGCTTTTACACCTGCACCATTGAGAGCATCTTGCGTGGGAGCATCACCACCTGGATGGGAAAACGCACTAAATGGGACTTTGTGGCCCTTAAAAGGGTGGTTCGTTCAGCTGAATGGACCATCAGAACCACCCTCCCCAACCTGCAGGACATTTACATGTACACCAAGCAGTGCAGGTTAAAGGCTATAAAGATCCTTAAACAGCCCAGCCACTCCGGACACTCTCTCTCTTCTCCCTGCTCCCATCAGTCCAGTGTGAGGACTGAGGACTAAGACTGAAAGACTGAGCCCTAAACTGCACTATTATGCACAATGTAAATTATTCTATTCTATATAGTGTGAATTACTTATTTTCATTTTATATATACAGTGGCTTGCAAAAGTATTCATACCCCTTGAACCTTTCCATATTTTGTCACATTACAACCACAAACATAAATATATTTCACTGTAATTTAATGTGAAAGACCAACACAAAGGCCGAACTTACAGGCCGAACAAGGAGAGCACTGATCAGAGATGCAGCCAAGAGGCCCATGGTGGCTCTGGACCAAATGCAGAGATCCGCAGCTCAGGTGGAAGAATCTGTCCACAGGACAACTATTAGTCATGCACTGCACAAATGTGGTCTTTATGGAAGAGTGGCAAGAAGAAAGTCATTGTTAAAAGAAAACCATAAAAAGTTCCGTTTGCAGTTTGCCAGAAGCCATGTTGGGGATAAGGAACAAGGTGCTTTGGTCAGATGAGACCAAAATTGAACTTTTTGGCCAAAATGCAAAATGCTATGCAGAATTAACACTGCACATCACTCTGAACACACTATCCCCACTATCAAATATGGTGGTGGCAGCATCATGCTCTGGTGCTGCTTCTCTTCAGCAGGGACAGGGAAGTTGGTCAGAGTTGATGGGAAGATGGATGGAGCCAAATACAGGGCAATCTTGGAAGAAAACCTGCTGGAGTCTGCAAAAGACTTGAGACTGGGGCGGAGGTTCACCTTCCAGCAGGACAACGACCCTAAACATAAAGCCAGGGCTACAATGGAATGGTTTCAAACCAAACACATTCATGTGTTAGAACGGCCCAGTCAAAGTCCAGACCTAAACCCAATCCAGAATTTGTGGCAAGATCTGAAAACTGCTGTTCACAAACGCTCTCCATCTAATCTGACTGAGCTTGAGCTGTTTTGCAAAGAAGAACGGGCAAAAATTTCAGTCACTAGATGTGCAAAGCTGGTGGAGACATACCCTAAAAGACTTGCAGCTGTAACTGCAGCAAAAGGTGGTTCCACAAAGTATTGACTCAGGGGGGCTCAATACTTTTGCACACTGCACTTTTTAGTTTTTTATTTGTAAAAAATGTTTTGAATCATGTATAATTTTCATTCCACTTCACCATCGTATACCACTTTGTGTTGGTCTTTCACATTAAATTCCAGTGAAATATATTTATGTTTGTGGTTGTAATGTGACAAAATATGGAAAAGATCAAGGGGTGTGAATACTTTTGCAAGCCACTGTACTTATTACCATATTTTGCGGACCATAAGGTGCACCGCATTATAAGGCGCACTATCAATGAACGGGTCTATTTTCATACACAAGGCGCACTGAGTTATAAGGCGCATGATAAAACATATGTAGAATTAAACAAAAGCGTCAGGTAAGTCGAACTTTATTCAACTCATTCACAATAACTCAGAATATTGTTTAGTTGTAACAAATACAGAAAAATACCCTCACATTTTAAATCATTCATCTTCCACAAATCCATCAAATTCCTCATCTTCAGTGTCTGAGTTGAACAATTGGGCGATTTTGGCATCAAGCATGCCGGGTTCCCTCTCCTCATTATCCGAGTCAGTCTAGTTGTTGTTACTATTTCGTTTTGGTTGCGGCACACAGCAACCATTTAATTGTTAATAAAAGAGCAACTTTTGCTGGCAATCTTTCGCCATCTTCTTCAATGTCTTAACAGACGCTACAATATATTCTTTATTAATGGAAGTAAGAACAACTCATTTCTTCATTTTATATAAAAGCCGTTCATAAATCCTGTGCACCAGTATATTTACCGATACAAGCAAAGAAAAAACATTAAAAAAAAAAAAAAAAAGGAAATCCTTTTTTGACACAACACGGAAACCTGAAAACTCCGCTGTCATCTGTTTTGTGTACATACAGCGCTCGTATTGCTCGTACGCTGTGGCATCGCCCGGACCGCTCTTTGGCACCGAGGACAGCACACACACCCCCGGACATCGATTCGTCCTTTAGCAACTTTTGAGACATCTGACAGCGAGTTTTGTTACACAAACGTTGGCAACAGTGCTGGCCGCTGATCGCCAGATTACGCACAAATATCCGGGCCAGCATAGATGGAAATAGGCCAGGAACATGTAGAATAAAATCCATCATCACTTGATTTTTTTTTTTGGAACAATGCTTCCACTTCTTGTTGAATTTATCTCCGGTGGCTTTGGCTGCTTTCCACACCTTCTGCGCCGCACTCGCAGCTTGTTCCTGTCTAACATTGTCAGTAGTCATTTTGTGAATCAATGATGGCCTGTTTTAGAGAATTTGAACTGACCAGACCTGAGGCCATATCGCTGCAGTGGAGTGGATGCCTCGGCCATCGGCGGTCAGACGGCAGGGCCCAAATTACACAGACGGACCGACATTTTCTAACTATTTGAAAAGCATACACTGGGTGTTAGCCCCCCTCCCTCCATCGTACGCTTTGTACATTCTGGAAAATGTCGATATTTGTGAAGCGTCCCTTACCAAATTCGCACTAAAACATTTTGACAGATTTTTTGAGCGCAGTGTATCACATAAAATTGGTTCAAAGTCAGTAAGCACCACAAGAATTCATACATAAGGCGCACCGGATTATAAGGTGCACTGCCAATTTTTGAGAAAATTTAAGGATTTTAAGTGCGCCTTATAGTCCAAAAAATACGTACTTATTATCAGTGATGTCAGTAACGCGTTACTTAGTAACATGTTACTTTAATCTAACTACTTTTTTTGGTAACAAGTAATCTAACTCGTTACCAGGGGCATGGTGGCCATCGGGACGTTTCCCGAACGGCCGGTCGTTTCCAGGCCGAACCGGCTGGTGATCAGAATTTTTTTTTTTTTTTTTTTTTAAAACCCACAGCAGCTCTCGCGGCCACAGGTGCAGATAGTGATGGTCAGTCGGAGCTGGCTCTTCACTGAGAGATGTTTTTCATCAGGAGGGGCTAAAAACACAACAGCCCAGCCAGCACACCATGAGAGGTGAAGGGCGAGACACCCATACCTGTCAAGGCTCCCGTTTTGGCCGAGAGCTGCCACCTGCAGTAGCCTGGGTGGCAGTTCTTGCAAGGTTAGTGCTGACAGCCGGAACAAACACGGAAAAACAACTGGACCTCGGTTGGGTTCAGTGTCGCCAACTTAGCAAGGTTTTTTCCCATAAAGCGTCTAGCGACAGTGAAATCCTCCGCTGTCACCGTGTGTTCTGTACATAAAGCTTTCTTCCTGCGTCCCTTCATACACTTTGGCATCGCCCGAACCTCACTTCACCTCCACCCTCAAACCCCCAAACCTCACTTAATCACAGTCTGCCCACCCGCTCCCTCCGCTCCCATCCCCGGACCTCACTTCGGCCTTTTTCAACCTTTGAGACAGGTGACAGCGAGTTTTCTTACACAAGTTGGCAACAGTGGCCCAGATAAAGGACAAGGGTCGAACTTAGCTAGCAGATCACCCCACAGTGTTTTCGTTAAATTTGATATTCTAACATTAAACAATACGGGACAAAATTAATCTATGTAATGTAGGTCTAGGCAAAGCATTAAAGTTATTAAAGTTCATTTGTAGTTCCAAACATATTTAGGGTTGTTTTTTCCCTTCACTTTTTGCCTCTCCAAAGAGGTTTTTTCCTCTCTCCCTCAGCCTCGGCTGCAACTCCAAATGAACGATTATGCAAATTAGGCGATGATGTCACAGCGACTTCTATTTTCAGCAGCTAAAATTTCCCGTATTTTTAAATACAAAACTTGACAGTTATGGAGACACCAGATGGGGCTCCTGGGCTCCCGGGCTGAATTTCAACCCCAGCCTGCCCCTGCTCGTTACTATTTCCAATCCAGTAATCAGATTAAAGTTACTTATCCAAGTCACTGTGCATTATCATTTTTGTCATTTTCCTCAGTAAAAATATATACTTTTGTTTTATTCTTGAGCCTCAGGGAGTGACGTCTGGCGATGCAACAATTAAGTCACATTTTCAGCAGGAGGACAATAATACCACACAGTCAGCAACACAAATGTAAACAATGAAAGGAGGAGAGAGATGCGCTTTTTTTAGGTGGAAAAACAGACACTATTGTGAGTTTGTGTCAGCTAAAGATGACAGTAGGTTTGTTGTGCACTCTGTGCTGGTGACAAAGTGCTATCTAGCTTCAATAATACTAATCAAATTTGAAGAAACATCTGGAGTCGCAGTACGGTACAGTCAAACTTACAGTGCAAATCCCACCAGGTGGTGTGAAGCAGAGCTGCGAGTAATGCAGGAGGCCCCGCACCACCCAAATAACAAAAGCTGGACTTCGATACAAAACCAGTAAGTGGGGGTGAGCTGAAGAAGTTGGTCGGACAGTATGTAGTAGAGGAAGTGCTGCCCTTAAACACGGCTGACTCGCCCTCGTTTTGTGGTTGTCATTTTTATGTTTTTTGGGGGGGGGGGCAAGTATTGTGCCAAAAACTGATTGTCTGCCATAAAGTGATTCCAATGTTTCTGCGTGCGTTTATGTGTAATGTCTTTGCTTATACTGGTAAATAGAGTGCAGTCAACATGATTTATGAAGGGATTATATATAAAATGAATAAATAACCTGTTTTGCAAGAATCTTTATTGTGCCTACATTATAATCAATCCAGTGTTGCTGGCCACTTAAAATATCTTTATAGAACTGTGATGTTATATTTGTTGTGATTTCTGCAGCCTTCTTAGCCAGATTTCTGTTTAAAAAAGACATTTTTAATGTCAATGACAGTTTTTACCTT
This sequence comes from Archocentrus centrarchus, assembly GCF_007364275.1. Classification (NCBI taxonomy): domain Eukaryota; kingdom Metazoa; phylum Chordata; class Actinopteri; order Cichliformes; family Cichlidae; genus Archocentrus; species Archocentrus centrarchus. Next base: position 6,050,068 of record NC_044351.1, read on the forward strand.
GATAAAAAACAAATACACTGCCTGGCCAAAAAAAAAATAATGAAAATTATGTCTCATGCTCCCAGAACCACTCTTTCACAATTCGAGCCCGATGAATCCTGGCATTGTCATCTTGGAATATGCCCATGCCATCAGGGAAGAAAAAAATCCATTGATGGAATAACCTGGTCAGTCAGTATATTCAGGTAGTCAGCTGACCTCATTCTTTGAACACATAATGTTGCTGAACCTAGACCTGACCAACTGCAGCAAACCCAGATCATAGCACTGCCCCCACAGTAGGCACTAGGCATGATGGGTGCATCACGTCACTGCCTCTCTTCTTACCCCGATGCACCCATCACTCTGGAACAGGGTAACTCTGGATTCATCAGACCACATGACCTACTTCCATTGCTCCATTGTTGAGTCCCAATCCCTTGAGCTCCCTTTGCATTGTGCCTGTGGAAATGCTCTTACTTTTACTATTAAACACAGCCCTGAGTGCTACTGTTGTTTTTCTTTGATTTGATTTCACCAAAAGTTTAAGTGATAGCCGATCACGATCATTAAGGATTTTTTTCCGGCCACATTTCTTCCTCGAAGACGATGGGTCCCCACTATCCTTCCAGTTTTTAATAATGTGTTCAACAGTTCTTAACCCAGTTTTAGTAGTTTCTGCAATCTCCTTAGATGTTTTCTCTGCTTGATACATGCCAGTGATTTGACCCTTCTCAAACAGACTGACATCTTTTCCACGACCACAGGATGTGTCTTTCAACATGGTTGTTTAAGAAATGAGAAGCAACTCATTGCACCAGTTGGGGTTAAATAACTTGTTGCCAGCTGAAAGATAATCGCCCATGCAGTGGCTGTAGCTCAGTAGGTAGAGCAGGTCACCTACTGATCGGAAGGTCAGCAGTTCGATTCCTGGCTACTCCAGGCTACATGCCAATGTATCCTTGGGCAAGATACTTAACCCCAAGTTGCTCTCTGACCGTTCTGTCGGAGTATGAATGTGTGTGAATGCTAGTTAAGAATGCTAGTTAAGCACTTCCATGTTTCTACTAAAGTGCTTGTATGAATGTGAGTGCATGGGTAAATGTAAACATGTTGTGTAAGTGCTTTGAGTGCTCTGACTGAGTAGAAAAGCGCTATATAAGAGCTAGTCCATTTACCATTTATCCAATAGGAGGCTCGACTTTATTTTTGGCCAGGCAGGGTATATAAAAGTCACTTTGCCAAAAACTTAATGCAGCTTCTACCTTGTGATAGAAATGCTGCTTGATATCATCATGAGAGATATGTTTGACATATGTTTCACAGATTATAGGTCAACAAGTCATTTACAGCTGTTTAAATACAGGCAATCATTTTTACCGGAATACCGGAAATTGATTTTTGGCACAACACCGGTAGCTGTTGAATGTACCTAACAAAGTAAGTTATAATCTATCTTAGTTACTTTTAAAACTAAGTAATCAGTAAAGTAATTTTGTTACTTTCTAAAGGAGTAATCAGTAATCAGATTACTTTTTCAAGGTAACTATGCCATCACTGGTTATTATTGGCTGCAGGTACCAAATACAAAAATAAACCTTATCTTAAAGAAAGTGTCAAGGTTGGCTGTGTAGAAGGCAGAGAACGGACCCAAGATCCAGGACTCGGAAGACAAGATGAAACTCAAAAAGCAGCTTTATTGTTGCATTTTCACAAAAATACAAACTTGCATCAGGAACAGGTAGTCAAAACTATAACTCCACTTGGAAACACACACACAAGGAGGGACACAGCCATGAGGCAGCATGCAACAAAGAACAAGGGGAGAGTGCAACAATAAGTACAACACCAGATAATGAGAGGATGGGAAATACCTGGGAGAGCAGAACAGCTGAAACTAATCACAGAAAGAGAGACAAAAGAAGTAGAATTACACCCAAAGCACACACGAGAAGAGACTTATCAAAATAAGGGACAAATATACTAACACTGAGACCAGGGCCCTATTCCAGGAAGCAGGTTTAGCTAAAAAGTCTAAAATGGCAGAAACTGTTCCAGAAAGAGAGTTAACTTCGACTCTGAGTCAGTTACCATGGTAACAGACTCTGTGAACCTAACCTGCTCACTGGCAGGTTTTATCCAACAAACTTTGAGTGTCTCTCTGACTTCTCCCCTCCTGCTGCACCCAAACTACCTGTCTGACACTCTGATTCATTTCCTCATTCATAAAGTCGCTGCAAAGCGATCAGAGGAGCGAATTCATCTGCAGACATTTATGTTTCTACAAGCACCGAAATCCCAGTTAGACGTTAGTTCATTATTTTTGTATGTAACATGAAGCGTTTACAGTCATTCACTCATCAACAGGCTGTAATGGCAGAGACAGCAATGATGTCATGGATTTATAATGAGTGCAGCTGCAGCTGCCAGACTGTCAGCCAGTTCCTCTGAAACATTTACTGTAGTTACTGTAGCATCACTGTTACATTACACTGATCTGCATGAAGCTTTAGACACAGAACACACATTAATAATCAATCATTGGGCGTGTTGTAAAAGGTCATTGATGGAAAAATGTCTGGATCTTGGAGATAATGTGAACGTTTGAGTGAAGATGAGGCTGAAATGATTTTAAGACTTGAAAACTGAACTAAATGGATTTAAAGACACTTAAATGTCTGCATTTTGAAAGTTATGCTGTCTGAAATTCAGAGTGGGAATCTTGACATATTTTCCACTGAAAATCATTTAAATTGGTGATCATAGGCTCTATAACAGATCAGCAAACCGTGTCTGAGTCCACCGGCACAGCAGGAGGATCCAAACCGATCAGGATCACGGATTTAGACCAGATAAGGTCCAGATCCAGTTCAGGCTCCAGTCATTTCCCAGCTCGTCCAGTCCGGATGGATTCATTTTCCCGACACAAGCTGCATTCTTTAATTAAAATGTCTCATCCTCCCAAACCTGCACTGAAGTATTTAAAAGCTATAAAGCTGAGACATTCATTATAACATGTTTGCCTTTATTGGTAAAACTTTACATTCAGCACAGACTTGGAAAGCTGTATGTTTTCAGCTAAATATGAAACTATGACTGAACTCTGACCTTTAAGAGTAACTCAGTGAAACATCTCTGCTGTGGCTGTCAGAGAGCCGTCATCTATCAGTGAAGCTGATCTTAGATCAGATTAGAAAGGGTTAAACTGGAAACATTAAAGCAGTTTTTCTGTAAATCTCATTACTCAGATTTATCCAGTAATGGCAGAAATAATGAAATCTCAATTAAAAAATGAATAAAGTGAGGTTACTATTCTGTCAATAGATTCCATTTTTACTGTATAATTATTTAAACAATTAAATTGCCATAAACTGCAGCAAAAACTGTTTTTATAAAGTAACAAACTGACCTGAGGTCAGCTCCGCCCCCGGGGTCTGCTGCTGTCTCAGTCACTAACACACAGGTCAGTCAGTAAACTCAGTCTGAGCTGTTTTTCCATATTTTTATCTTCTGTCAGGCTGCAGCTAAATAATTAGATTTTATAAATCAAATGTAAAATTAGGATTCAGCTTCATCTGATGATGATTCAAGTTGTGTAAATGATGACAGCAGGCATTATAAAAGAAATTATATATTTTATAACAAAATTTTATTCTGTCTATGATGATGACTGAGTGGGTCAAGGTGATTAAAGTTACTCATCATGCTCCACACTGAGTTTCCCTCATTTGAGGGTTAACAAACCCAGAGTTGTTAGCTAAACCTGTTTCCTGGAATAGGCCCCAGGTAACTAAGAATCAAAACAGAATCTGAAATCCCGGAGAACAGAAAACACTGGGCCCTAGTCCCAGAACCATGACAACGAATCAAGATCAGAAACCAAAAGCAACCCCAGTAGAAGAACCTTGAAGGAAAAAAACAACAACAGATCCACAGGAAAAACAAAACAAAATACGCAGGGCCACAGGCCCAGGACCATGACACACTTGGCATAAAGACAATACTCAACAAGATACAAGGGAACATGAGGGTAGCAGTAAAAACTGAAACACAAGAAAACGAAAATAAGCTACAACTCTAACCACAAAAATATACTCCCATAGTCTTCCAAATCATAGAAACCTAAAGACTAAACTGAGAAAATAATCAAGGAAATATGTACTACAAAAAATATTAATAATACAAAACTCAAAATCCCATGAACATAGGTATCTAAACTGTGGGTGCCTCGGGGTTCCTGGGTGGGGCTTGATGTTCTGACGTGGGTGTTGACCTGCTCCCCTGGGGGTTGTGGCATGGCGCTGCGTTGGCTTCTTCGGTGTGTGTGGGGGGGCTCTGTGGGGTGTCGGGCGGTCCATGGTTGCTGGGGGCCCTGGGGCCCTGCTGCCAGCCTGTGCAGGAGGCTGGCCACTGGGGGTGGGCTGGCTTCTTGTCGCCTCAGGTTCTCTGGGGCCCTTTCTCCTCGACTGGGGGTGGCTCCGTCTGGGACCTCCCTCTCCCTTCTGCTGGGGTGGGTGTGCGGTTGTCTCTGGGATGAGTGGCCGCAGGTCTTCGTAGGTCTTGGTGGGCTGCTGGTGGCCTGGGTTTCCTGGGGCTTTCTCTACCCACCTCTACCTTATGATGGGTGGAGCTGCGGCATTCTGCCCTTACTGGTAATTACATTTCATGAAACAGACACAAACACCCACGCAATCACAACACAACAAAATTGTTGGTTTGTGTAACCATATTTTTTTTTCTCTTTTCCCCACACAATTTGTAATTTTGCAAGTATTGTTAGTATCTTTTATGTTTAACAAGTGATAAACTCTTTGTTTTATTTACTTGTGCTCTTTCCCCTTTTTTCTATTTCTCTCTATCCTACTTTTTTCTCTCCCTTTTTCTTTTCTTTCTTTTCTCTTTTTTCCTAAGCCTGTCAGCTCTTGCACAGTTTGTTACTCAGTATGTTAAAAATAATTCAAAGTAAATAAAGGGTCACACACTAACAAGAGGAGCTCATCTTGAAAGAGCAAATATGTTTGGCACAACACTGCTCTCAGATCACAGTTCTGCTTGCAAGATCTGCCAGACATGACAGGCTTTAAAAAAAAAAAAAATGAAACCAATCCCAGAACCCAATATTAATACAAAAACCTTCACAGTTCAGGCACAAAACCAGAACCCAATATTATATGTATATAATGTTTATGACAGAGATTTTAATCTAACACTCCAACCTGATATAGAACAGATGCTTCTCACCCCAGACTAAAAAGGAGTTACTCCACTATAACAAATAACTTACTGATGCATAGAGAGAAGTAAATCGTACTTAGAAAACCATGTTTTAGTACTACAGTAATTACCAGACATTTTCCAGAATTAAATGCTATCCTGCTATCTTGACTGCTACAGTTACACACTGTTGGTATGATAGTATAATAATTTTCCTCAATCATGCCTTGGTCTCTCTCACCTTGAACACACCTAAATCGTTAAGTATTCTCCAAGATGGCATTTTCAGTGGCTGAAGGATCAAGAATTCAAATAGTTCATTTGGACACACACTGATGAATTTCTTTCACACTAATAAATTTCTGAATTTTAAGTGGTATATTGATCTACGTTGATTATGTTGTGTATTATCTGTTTGTATTTTAATTCATTTGTGAATTGAACTGAACAAGCTGATTATTATTTTGTGTATAATACACATCAGATACCTGCTGCTGTGTGTTGGGAAGCTTTTAAAAGAGGTCAGATAATGAGCTTTTTAAGTTTTTTTTTCTTAAGTTTTAAGCACAAATGTTCTTCCTCAGTCTCGCTCAATACAAAAGTAATTACATTATTGCTAAAATCAAGGAAAGCCTTAACTCTTTACATCTCTCAATAATGATCTCAAAATTCTTTCTAAGGTGCTTGCTAAAGGTTTAGTGCTACTTTTACCAAGGATGATTTATTCTGAACAAAACAGGTTTGTTCGGGAAAGACATTGCTTTCATAAGATCCAAAGGGTACGTAATGTAGTCTTTGAAAAATCTGGTTATATGGACAACATGATTTTGTCATTGGATGCTGAGTAGAGTGGCAATATTTAAACCAAGGTTTGGTTTAAATGGGAAAACCTTTAGTTGGGTCCAGCTCCTCTAATCCACAGGCTGCAATTCAGCACCCTTTACACTCTATCAGGGAACAATGCAGGGTTGCCCCTTGTCCCCACTGCTGTTTACCCTTGTCATTGAACCCCTTGCCATGGAAATTTGTAAAGAGACATGTCAAGAATTTAAATAGGGGACACAGAACATTGTATATCCTTGCAATTTATGTAGATGACATCGTTTTGTTTTGCTCTGATTTGGCAACCGAATTTACTAAACCTGGTGAGGTCATTTGGGTTGTTCTCAGGCTATCAAATAAATTATACCAAATCTCAAACATTATTTTTTAATAAACATGACAGGTCGTGGTCCTGGTTTCTGAGTTTTTGAACTTTCAAGTTATGTAAATATTCTATTTTTGATTCCTGATTTGTTTGATGTTTATACTTGGTTTGTATATTCTTAGTGTATTTGGTCTTGCTCTCAGTTCCTATTTGTTTTAGAGTTTTATTCCTCCCTCAGTGTTCCATTAATTTGTGTCAATCCTCCTGTATTAAGTTAATTTGTGTGTTTGCATTTTTCCATTTTTCACATTTCCTGCTTTATTTTGGTAGCCCCTTAACTGGCCAGGGCCCGGTGACGGGCCGTTTGTAGTCACTTTTAAATGGCAGGCTAGACCCTCCCATTTTTAATTGACACGTTATTCGGCCAATCATGTTACTGGCTGCACCAACTCACCTGACAAAGCTACGTGACGCCCTCTGAGTATTATTGGCTCTGGGAAACCCATTTCTTAACATGATTGGGCCGAATGAGGTGTCAATCAAAATGGGCGGGTCTAGCCTGCCATATAAATGCACTTCATTCGGCCCGCGGACCAGACGCGGCCGGTTAATAGGCTATGAAATGGGTTGTTCAGAGCCAATAATAACCAGAGGGTGTTATGTGGTTGTTTCAGGTGATTTTTTTGCTGCCAGTTAAGGGGTTAATTAGCTGTTCCTTGTGCTTTGCTTTTTGTTTAGCTTCCCTTGTCTTCTGTGATTTTGTTCAGCTGTATGCCCCTTTTCCCAGCTGTCTCCACTTCCCCTAATTGCCATCTGTGTATTTATAGTCACTGTCTCCCCATGCCCTTTGGCAGAGTGTCTGTTTCCCTCACCCTCAGTGTTCCTAGGCTCCAGTGTGGTTTCACTCTTTTTGTTTCTGTAGTTTTTCACCTTTTAGGATTTATGTTTTACCTTTTTGATTATTTCAAACAATAAACAGCTAGTTTAAATTCACTCAGTCCACCTCCATGCATCTGCATTTGGTTCCTCCACTAAATATTCAGTCTGCATATCCTGCAGACTAAGATAAATTCATACATCCTTTACTTCAGTAGAAGAGTTTATCTATTTTGGTAATAAGACATCTCCAATTATTCATAGAATATACATTTAAATTTTATTTATATAGTGCCAAATCACAACAGTCACCTCAAGGTGCTTTATATTGTAAGGTAAAGACCATACAATAATTACAGAGACAACCCAACAATCAAAACGACTCACAATGAGCAAGCATTTGGTGACAGCGGGAAGGAAAATCTCCATTTTAACCAGGAAGAAATCTCCAGCAGAACCAGGCTCAGGTAGGGGCACTCATTTGCAACGACCAGTTGGGGCTGAGGGGAGAGAGATGGGACAAAAAACATGCCATGAAAGAGAGCAAACGATTAATAATTACATTTAATCATAATAATTATGATTAAATGTAAAGTGATGTATAAACAGATTAAAAAGAGGTGAATGAAAAAGAAATACTCAGTCTATCACAGGAATCCCTCAGTAGCAGGCCAACAGCAGCATAACTAAGGGATGGTTCAGGGTCACTTGATCCAGCCCTAAATATAAGCTTGATCAAAAAGGTAAGTTTTAAGCCTAATCTTAAAAATAGAGAGGGTGTCTGTCTCCCAATCCAAACTGGGAGCTGGTTCCACAGAAGAGGGGCTTGAAAGCTGAAGGCTCTACCTCCCATTCTACTCATAAGTATCCTAGGAGCCACAAGTCAGCCAGCAGTTTGAAAGTGAAGTGCTCTGTTCTAAGGCGCTATAATAAAATGGGCAACCTAGAGTTACAGCTGGTTGGAAATCGCTATGTTCGTGACTGTTGTGTAATTATTATCACCGAGACCTGGCTTCACCTGCAGATCCCTGATGCTAGCGTGCAGCTAGCAGGCCGCACTTTGCTACGCTGGGATCGGATAAAGGACTCCAGTAAGAAAAGGGGAGGGGGGTCTCTGTATATACATGCATTAAGACTTGTGAAACAATGGAACAATCATAGACAAACATTGTTCCCCAGACCTCAATTACATGTCTGTAATTAGGCCTTTTTTTCTGCCTAGAGAGCTAACAGTAGTGATCATCACAGCCGAGTATATTCCAGCCGACGCTAATGTTAACATGGCACTCTCTCCTGCTGAACACCATTAATAAATAGCAGTGGGCCCAACCCAATGGTGTTCATACCATCACGGGAAACTTTAACAAGGCCAACTTGAAGACTGTATTCCCAAAATTCCACCAAGATGTCAAGTGTTCTACACCCTCAGCCAGTCCAACCATCTCTCCCTGCTGCTCACCCCAGCATACACCCCCATCAAACAGAGAGCCAGGCCTACTGTAAAAACCATTATAACTTGGCCTGAAAATGCACCCTCTGACCTACAGGACTGCTTCACACACAGAGACTGGGTCTTATTTGCACACAAGGACCTGGAAACATTCACAGGCATGGTACTAGACTACATTAAGTTCTGTATCGGAAATGTGACAGCAAAAACATCCGGGTTTTCCCTAACCAGAAATCCTGGATGAACAGCCAGGTCCGTTCACTCCTCAAAAACCCGCAATGCTGCCTTCAGGTCAGGCACCAGATCTCTATATAATGCTGCTTGAGCTGACCTGAAAAGAGGAATTTAAAAAGCCAAGGAAAGCTACAGGGGGAGAATAGAGTCCCACCTGTCCAGCAAAACCACACCGGAGGTGTGGCAGGGCATTCAGAACATCACAAACTACAGAGGCTGTGATGTGACAGCAGGAGAACTAAGTGTGTCACTAGCAGAGGAACTTAACTGTTTCTGTGCTTGCTTTGAGACACCTCAGGACCACTTATCTGCTCCCCACCACCACCACCACCACCGGTTTCCAGCTCCACCCCACTCACTGTCCAGGAGCATGAGGTACGGGGCGTGCTCTTGGCAATGAATCCCAGGAAGGCTGCTGGACCAGACGGAGTACCTGGCATCTGTCATGCAAACAGATCCACAGAAGATGCCATCACTGTAGCTCTCCCCTCTGTGTTGAGCCGCTTGGAGCAGCAGCAGGGCTACACTCACACCCTAGGCCTCCCCCTCTCACATGTTCCTGGATGAAGGACTTCTTAACCAACTGGCCCCAGACTGTGAAACTTGGCTCCTATCTCTCCTCCACCCACACACTGAGCACTGGCTCCCCACAGGGCTGTGTGCTGAGCCCCTTCCTGTGCTGCCTCTACACCCATGACTGCAGTCCATCCCACAGTAACAACCTCATCATCAAATTTGCTGAAGACACCACAGTGGTTGGACTCATCTCAAGGGGAGATGAGACAACCTACAGAGAGGCGGTCCTGAAGTTGACAGCCTGGTCTTCAGAGAACAGCCTGGCACTGAACACCATGAAAACCAAAGAGATCATCATCGACTTCAGGAAACACAGGACTGACCCAGCCCCCCTCTACATAAACAGCAAGCGTGTGGAGAGGGTCCACACCTTCAGGTTTCTTGGTGTCCTCATCTCTGCTGATCTTTCTTGGTCAGATAACATTACAGCTCAGCAAACAACATCACTTCCTGAGGGTTCTCAAGAAGAGGACGCCATCACTGTAGCTCTCCACTCTGTGTTGGACTCGAACTTGGATTCAAACCTGCTGCTGACCTTCTACCGCTCATCCATTGAGAACCTGCTGTTGTACTGAATCACAGTATGGTACGGCAGCTGCACAAGGCAGAGAGGGTGAGGCTTCAGAGGGTAGTCAAGACAGCAAAAGCATCGTTGGTTGCCCTCTCCCCTCCCTGATGGACATCTACACCGCCTGCTGCCTCAGCAGAGCCAAAAACATCATCAGGGACAGCTCACACCCTGGCTTTGAACTGTTTGACCTGCTGCCCTCTGGCAGGTGCCACAGGTGCATCAAAGCCAGAACAAACAGACTTAAGAACAGTTTCTTCACCAGAGCAATCACCACCCTGAACTCACACACTCACATACTCTAACCCACATCTCTGTGCAATATTACATTATTCATATTGAACAATATTTATCACTCCTATATTGTGTAATATCCAATATTCATTCACTAGTGCAATATTCATTCACCAAGTGCAATACTCACCATCTTCATATTATATGTATATATTTATTTAATTTATTATAATGTATATATTTTTATAAATTCTGTTTTATTTTCTGTATATTTTTAGAAGTTCTATTTTATATTTTAGAAAGTGTCACTTTCTACAGCATGGCACTGAAGAGGAGTTGTCCTCCAATCTCATTGCAGAACTATGGGAGAACTATGCTCTTTCTTTCTGGTCCCTGTTAGTACCCTCACTGAAGCATTTTGGATCAGCTGAAGGTTTTTTCAGGGAGGTTTTAGGAGAGCCCAATAGTAATGAATTACCATAGTCCAGCCTAGAAGTAATAAATGCGTGAATTAGTTTCAGCATCACTCTCAGACAGGATGTTTCTAATTTCACAGATATTGCACAAATGCAAAAAAGCAGTCCTACAAATTTGTTTAATATGTTAATTGAACGGACATGTCCTGGTTAAAAAAAAAGACTTCTCACAGTGTTACTGGATGTGGTAATGCCTCAATTCTGGGTGGTAATGCCACTCAGAGTCAGTTTCTGGTTAGACACTGTGTTTCTAAGATTTGTAGGGTCAAGTAAAATAACTTTAGATAAATTTAGAAGCAGGAAATTAGTGGCCATTCAGGCCTTTATGTCGTTAAGACATTCCTGCAGTTTAACTAATTGATGTGTGTCATCTGGCTTCATGGATGGATAAAGCTGGGTATCATTTGTGTCACAATGAAATGTTTACCATGCTTTCTAATAATACCACCTAAGGGAAGCATGTATAGTGTAAATAAAATGGGTCCTAGCACAGAAACCTGTGCAACTCCATAATTAACCTTAGTGTGTGAAGAAGACTCCTCATTTACATGAACAAATTGCAAACTTTTAGATAAATATGATTCAAACTATATTCATCTAATAGACTATATAATTAGTCCCAATTCATTATAATCCCCTTACAGATAAGGTTACCACCTGATGGACAAAATTGCCCATATCAATAACTATTAACATTATAAAAATGTTCCTTCCTGGTATCACCCAGTGGTGTGTAGGTCAGGAATTAAACTTTTCTATCTCTGGCAATCTTTGGCCACTCATTGTATACTGGGTGTTCTTCAATTCCACCTCTACAGTCCTCCTCTATGTGAATTTGGGACATTTGCACTTCTTGGTCATTTTGGCATCTTGCCGAAGCACATGCCCGATACATCTCCAGCGCTTGCTCTTTGGGATACCAGGAAGACAGTCTGTGTGGCTTCTTTCCAGGAGGTCTTTGATGCTGATGATTACAGGCCAGAAGGTATTTTGAATTCATCAAAGGCACTTGTTGAAGGTTGCACGTTTGTTGATGTCTTTCTCAGTAAGGTGCCAGCATTCAGCTCCATACAAGAGGGTTGGCAAAATGCAGCTGTGGTAGAGCGTCATCTTCATGTGAATGCTGTAGCACGAGGATTGTCACACTGTCCCATCATGTTATTGTACATCTTTCTTGTTCAGCCTGCACTGGATGTCTGACTCTGTTCCTCCATCCTAGCTGATGATGCTCCCCAGGTATATAAACTCTTCTGTTGTTGGTAGGTCTTTGCTATCCAATAGTACAGGTCATCTGTCTGTGGCATTCAGAGCTTGACTTCCATCTTCTTGCTGCTGATGTTCAAGCCCATTGTCTTAGCAACTTGAGCTGACTTGTCTTCTTTTGAATGTTGGCATGTGTATGTGAGAGGAGTACTGTCATCAGCATAGTTGAAGTCTTCAAGTTGGGTAAAGGAGGGTCCATGAAAATGGTAGTTTTGCCAACATTTGTTTATCTTTTCTAATTTATTCCACATCCACCTTCACAGTCTCTATTTCATTTATTACAAAAGCTTTTTTCAAATTGAATTTGGAGCACAAAGTGACTCAGGCTCTCAATAATGTATCTGCCATAAAGGTGGGATTACAAATATTAAATCTTGTATGCTTCTACTGGGTAGCTCAGAATGTTTTATCTTGAGAATAACCCTCCAGCCTGGATTTTAATAGAATCCCAGTTAACAAATATCCCTTTAAACCTATATATGTATTCAGCAGGTAAAAACAAACTAATGAAACAGACTAAAAACCCCTTCCTTTAAAAAACAGTAATGGTTCTATGCTCATGCACTTTAAAACCCGATGAGTTAGTTCAACTCAAATTACTTGAGGAAACTGATTGCCTTGAATCATTTAAGTTCATTAACTAAAACATTTAAAGCATGGAAAAATTACTCATTATGAGTAAAAGTAACTCAGATATTTTGTGTTAAAGCAGCTTGGATGAATAAAGTCAAAAATACTCTGATTTGATTAAAAGGAAACATAAAATGACTGCCATTCTTTTTCTTGGGGGGGGGGGGGGGGGGGGGGGGGGCACCTTCTCTTCCACTGAGCTCCCCAGTGGCTCGTGAGTGCCTCTTTTTTTTTTAATCTACCAATGTACTTATACAAATATTATTTGTTAAGATAGTGAATTTTCTGTGAATCAACTTATTTAACAGTTACTGATTTAATTAATTATTCTATCTTTTTGATATGATCAACATCAAATCTTTACACTTTGGGGGATCGTTAACAATTATCTGCACACATATTTGGTATGTGATTATTTAAAAACTGAAATAGAAACAACAACTGAAAGATGAAAGATGGTTTTTTACATTTTTTGTAATAATAAAAGGTAAACTCAACAAATTTAAGTGTACTCAAAACAACTGAGTTAGAACTTCAGCAATTCATTTTGAATTCTATTTAATTTATGTGAATGAGTGGCTCCAACTTTTTCAGCAGATTAAGTTAAATGAACTTCCTTCTTTTATTAAGCTATACTGTTAGGTTTTACAATGTGCATATTTAAGTGAGACTACACAGATATCCCAGTTTTCTCCAGTTTTTGATAATACTGACTTTTGATCAGGCAGAGAAAACACAAGATTTAAATCTTGGAAACTTTAAGGTGTCTGATTTCTGTAATGATCAAGTATGGCATATATAATGAAAGCATTTTAAATGCCTCCAATTACAAAGTTTTATATTAGTTACACAATCCAGTAGTTTGAAACTCCACTTCCTATCTACCCTTAAAGATTTCACTTTGAAATTTTTACACTCTAGAGAGAAGGTGCCATTGTTATACAACCTATTTGCTGTTAAGTGCAAAGAGTCATCCCATATGACATGGAGAACAGATTTAAAAGATGATTTACCTGGATTTGTTGCATACATGCTTTTTAGTTCAAATGCATATTCTAAATTACTACAATATAAATTATAACTATGCAATACATTGCTCCAACAAGACTACACCGTAACCCTAATACACATAACACTGTTATTGCATATTATGCTTTATATAACATTGTAAATGGCCACCTAGGTGTGACTTGTGTTTGTATGTTTGTATGCACCTTGCTCAGTGTGAATAAATGCTTGAAAAAAGTCTATTGTTACAAAAATCTACTTTCCAAATCACTGAATTCAGGTGATCCAATCACTTCAATCACTTCAGTGGCCACAGGTGTATATGGTGTGAGGTTGATTTTCTTAGTTCCAGAAAGAGGAACTCTTAATGCTTCATCATACCAAGACATTTTGGACAATTTCATGCTCCCTGCTTTGTGGGAACAGTTTGGGGATGGCCCCTTCCTGAACTTGCCTGGCCTGACTTCAACCTGATAGAACACCTTTGGGATGAATTAGTGTGGAGACTGAGAGCCAGGCCTTCTCATCCAACATCAGTGTCTGACGTCACAAATGTGCTTCTGGAAGGATGGTCAAGAATTCCCATAACCACACTGCTAAACCTTGTGGAAAACCTTCAGAGAAGAGTCGACAATCTTGTAGCTGCAAATGGTCACCCAACTTCATATTAAACCCTATGGATTAAGAGCAGAATGCCGCTCAAGTTCATATGCGCAAATATTAGCAAATATTTTTAGCAATATAGTGTTTTCCTCATGCATATTTAAAGAGGTTCCTTCCCTGCACAAAAAGATCCTGATGTTTCACGGAACTGGGTACAAAACAAAAGTGGGAAGAGTAAATCATGCCTGTATGTGTGCTTAGCATAATATTGAATGAGAAAATTGAAAATAACAATTTCATAGTGAGAATTTCTCTGAGAGCCTCATCAGATTTTATTCCAGTATGTTCAAAACTGTCTCATGGTTAAATAAATAAATGCATTTTTAAAAATGGTAAGGTAAAAATTGTAACACCTCCTTCCTCTCTAAAATAAGTTTAGGTTGATGTTACGTCTCTCTCATGACCTTAATTGTGCAGAATGATGCATTTTTCAGAATTTCTTTCTGTTTTCAATTTGGAAAATGGCTTTGAGCTAACTTAAAAACTAAGGAATGGAGGATATGTAGCATCCTGGCTCAATAGATAACATTTGAGATGTGGCAACCAAAACACAAACTGAGAAGGTATAGACTGAAATTAAAAATACCATCTTTTTGTAGGTGTAGATGAATTTGTAACTGCTTAATCTACTTATTTATTAATAAAAAGAGGACTGGAGGAGAGCATTAAAAATTAATCATGTCAATGTAATTTCCAGGAACACCAATAAATACTGGAAAAGTAAAAAAAATAAATAAATAAATAAAAAATCTCTTAGTATTCATTTCCTTTTCCAGTAAAATCCCCAATAATCCTTAACAATTAAAATCTTCAAGAAAACGCTGATCACCCACATTAAAATCAATAAGACAATCTGACGCAGCAAAAGACAGGATACATTCTCCAGGTCATTAAATATTATCATAATTCTTATGATAATTTTAATGCTATTATTTATATTATGTTCTCTGAAAAAATGTATTACATTTAAATAAATTCTTCGTCACAGATTAATTAAAAAAAAGTATCACAGAATCTTGTTTATGGAGGAAAAAATGAAAAAAAAAACCCAAGAAACCTTGGTGTGATTTTTTTTTTAAGTCCAAGTCGATACTTTAAATAATAATTTGCACGAACAAAATGTAATATTTCAAATAACAGGACTCAAGGGGAAAAAACGAGGGTGGGCACTGGTTTAAAAAAAAAAACAACCCAAAAACATTCATAAATCTTCTTATGATGAAATTCATGATTATTAAAAAAAATTGTTCAAATTGTTTATCCGTTCAGTTCATTATAGAAGTGGCGAAAAGTCTACTATCACCATCCATACTATAGTCCGTTGTGTATTTGATGATATGCCATAAGAAGCCTTTATCCACACAAAATAAATAAATAATAATAATAATAATAATAATGAGGCAGCGCGGTGGTTAGCACTATTTCTTCACGGAAAGAAAGTCCTGGGTTCAAATCCACCATCTAACCGTGGCCTTTCTGTGTGGAGTTTGCACGTTTTCCCCGTGTCTGCGTGGGTTCTGTACTACGGCTTCCTCTTACAGTCCAAAATTAGTGGGGTTATGTTAACCGGTGATCCTAAATTGCCCATAGGTATCCATGTGACCGGTTGTCTGTCTCCGTATGTTAACCCTGCGTCGGACTGGCGACCTGTCCGGGAAGTGCCCTTGCCTCTGGCCCTGTGACAGCTGGGATGGGCTCCAGTCCCACACCCCAACCCCAAACCGGTGACCCTGAATTGGACAAACGGAAGAAAATGGATGGATAATAATAATAACGGATAAATGAATAAAGATACATCGTGCAATCTTACTACTAAATTGTTTCTATTGTTTCTTAATCATGGTTTTGGAATTCAAGTTGTGTAAGTAGTATTTGCCAGTTTTTCGTCGTCATATTGTAGATGTATCATCTCTTTGGTTGCTATTTGAATTAATTTAACACAAACAGCTATTGTTATTATTATTATTATTAGTAGTAGTAGTAGTAGCAGTAGTAGTAGTAGTAGTAGTAGTAGTAGTAGCATAGCTACTTACACAACTTGATGTAAAAATTATAATTGAGTAATATAATGCTTATAGCACAAAAAAGCAAAAGCGAAACTAAAGTAAAACTGCTACTGTGAGGCTTCAGTGAGGTTATAACAGAAATTTCTCCTGCTCTTTAATAATGTCATTTAATGTCATTTTTAATGTATTTTTAATAATGGCTATAAAATGTATATTATTCGCCTATTAATAATAGTTTGATTTTATGGAAGCCGAATTATAGATTGTAGATCCTTTGTAACTCATGTCTCCTTAAAAACCAACATCTTAGAAATAAAACCATCTAATTCCTTCATTATATAAATTAGATCATTTGTATATCATCATTTTTACATTGTGCCAACTGAGAAAAAACAGAAGAAGAAATTTATGTAATATACTAATATCAAGGCTTGAGTCAACCAATACAAATACCTTGTTAACTTTTTCTTTTCTGATGTGATTATGTTCACTGTGCTTTCCGGTGTCGCTCCTTGGGCCCTCGGCGGTCACTTTTATTTCTCTTCATCTTTTGTTCAAACCCTTGTAGGGCAAATTCAGCTCATTCCACTCCGAACCTGCTCACTCACTCTCTGCCTCCATTACTGACAGGTTGGAGCTATTGTTGACGGTTCGTGAGCCGTTAGTTTCATGCATTCATTCTGTGGAATTTGCGCTTCAGCCCACTGGCTCTGCGCTTTGTGCGTAAACGAGCTGCCTGCATTTGTGTGACTGAAAAAAAGAGATAAGACTCAATGGGGGGGGGAGCGTGCATATATTTTCATTGCAGAATTCTGTCTGTCTTTTTGTCTAGAATAGTCTCTTTTTGGTTTGTTTGCTTTGGTTATTTATTTATTTTGCCAGTACGCGTTTTAGCATCTAAAAATCCGGTGCGTAAAAGAAAATGGAAAAGCGCTCGAGTTAAAGTTGATCATTTCTAAACCCACCCGGGCTGACATCGATGACTTTATATCCATTTTCGGCTCAATATCTCGATCTGTTTTCTGTCTTGAGTTCAACCAAATGACATCTCCGTGTCTTCTTTGAACCGTGCGTAAAAGGCCTGGGTTTTGAGAGCCATAAACATGTCCAAATCTGATGTAAATCTCTGGCAGTTCGTGAACCTGTGGCCGCTGCGAGTCGGGCGTAACGCGATTTAAAAAAAAAAAAAAAAAAAAAAAATGATGTCACGTAAAACCACAAGGGGACCTGGGATTTACTAAGTACCTTCCAGTTGACCAGGAGTCCTGCCAAGTAAAGAACAGTTTCCTCCTCCTACTCTTCCAGCGGCGACAAGCTTAGAGAATCGACGGAGGAGAATTGAGCAAATTATTTACTTTTTCACTATCCTTCTTGGAAGGTAACGATCAGCAAGGTCTCGGCTCTTGGCACGCCGTTATCGAGCGAGCTGCGGCCGCCCTGATTGTCGTCAACAACCCGGGAACCAAGGCCTGTGTTTTGGAGGGGGGTGGGGGATCTCTGGCAGATGATGCCCTTTCCTGCGTGCCGGTGAAGAGCCGCACTGATCTCATCTCCTTTCCAGCAGCTTTAGTTGTTGTTATTGTCGCATCCCAGTTGATGTGGAGGTAATGGACGGTCCTCTCCGTCGCCCAGCAGGGATCCTCGGCTCACCCACGGCTTCAGGGAGCCATCCTGCGGGCTCAGAAATGCTCACCTCCGGCGGCAGCGGCAGCAAGCCTCTCGCTTTCTCCATCGACCGGATTATGGCCAGGACACCCGAGCCCAAGTCAATACCGCTCCCCAACTGGTTCCAGTCCGCTCCAGTGGGGAAACCTGATGCGTGTCCGTCCTCGCTGCATTGCATGATACCGCTGGTCCCATTTGGCTACGAGCCGGGCCACCGACTCAGTATCACCGGGCTGGATCCGGGACACTTAGACGCCTCTTCTCTCCCAGCTCCCGCAGACTTTTTGGGGTTTGGGTTGAACTATAAGAACCAGCAGGAGGACTCTGCTGTCAGCCAAACCACCGGGCAGTATAAACTCTTCAGACCCCGGGTGGTTAACCAGTCCTCCTTCCCCACCATGGGCACTGTTTGCTACCTGAATTGCGGTGGGGATTCGGGTGCGTGTCCGCCGCCGGCTAGCCTGGTCAACTTGCACCCAATGGCTTCGTATCTGCTCACCGCCCGACATAAAGCCTTCATGGCGGAGAAGAGCAAGCCGGGCCTGCAGCAGGCCGGGGAGCGGTACCCGGTGTCCGGCGTGCAGGCCTTCAAGGATCTGTCTCAGAACCATATCCAGCACTTCATCAAGGAGAGGGACCAGATCCTGAGTGACAAGATTTTCAAGGGCTCAGCGGCGGCTGCAGCGGCAGCCGCCCGGCTCAGCGGCTCCTGTCTCGGGAGCAAGCCCAAAGTTTTTACCTGTGAGGTCTGCGGTAAGGTGAGCATCCTGCATAATTTATTTACTCTTCAATCCATGGACATAAACCGGAAATAGCGGTTAAAAATAATCATTCTGGAGATTTTTATTTTTTTTAAAGAATATATGCCAGTAAAACGTGGGATAAATACTAAGGTTTTGAAGATATTTTGAACAATAATGAAGTGAAAGTTAAATGTTGGATTTGATTAGTGTGATCAATTAGTTGTTAACTTACAAATACGCATTTCGTTCAAATAATAAGGTTAAGCTTTTTTGAAGGCAAGACTATGTTTGTTTTATGAAAACAGTCTTAAATAAAACAATAATAATAGAAAATAGACTTTTTCAGCACTGATTTGGCTTAAAATCTCTTCACACCATGTCTGTGAAATATCACAGTTACTGTTGATTTTTATTTTAATTCCAGACTCGCTATTTTAAAAATTGAATCCCTACACGGAAGTGCAGCGTGTGCAGAAATTTATGTAAAAACAGAGATTTGCTGTGATCGTTTGAAACAACAAAGGGGGTTTAAGGAATTTAACATTTATGATTTATCTCAAATTAATTCAAACTGAGAATAATTCTAAATTACAACGCACCAAATTATTGTATGCCTAAACTGGTAGGTTGTTTAGGAATTAAAATTTTGGCGCGTGTTTTGTATCTTTTGAGATTTTGCTATTGTGTAACAAATGACCCATTCAGTGTATTCCAAGTTCATTAAATGACCCCCAACAGATTACATGTAATTAGATTCAATCGAATAATTAAAGGCACTCGTTCTCTTTTTTTTTCTTTCCACATAATAAACCTTTGAACTGAGCGGTGAAGTCGGCTGAGATTTTGTGTTCTTGTTGTCGGTCTTATTATGAATATTATTGACGTGGTGTTACTTTTTGTTTGTTTGTTTCTGCTTAGGTCTTTAACGCGCACTACAACCTGACGCGCCACATGCCCGTACACACTGGTGCGCGACCATTTGTGTGCAAAGTTTGCGGGAAAGGATTCCGACAGGCGAGCACGTTGTGTCGGCACAAAATAATCCACACTCAGGTAGGACGGGAAGCAATTTTGGGTCGTCCATTTAGTCCAAAGGTGGCCTTAAAGACCACGTATCTATGTATTTGTTATCCGATTGTTATATTGTTATATTTTTTAATTATAGTTTTGAATGTCGTATTCAAATATTCTCGTAGACCTTTGCTCTAAGTTTCTATCAGCTATATCAAATCATTAGCGTGAGTAATTGGAAATGTTATATTCCGTTACTTTATTGGCCATTTGAACGTCACTCAGGTCACAATCAAGTCGGTCACTATTTATTATTGTGTTTATTTAGCTAAAACCTGTAATTTTTTGTGTTCATTTTCCCCCAAAATCGTACACAAACGAACACTTAAAAAAGTAACATCATTTATTTATGACTACTAGTTAGTGCAGTCCTATAATTTAATATTTGTTTGCCGGGCGGGGCTTTAGCGTCGTATTTGGATCGCTATTTGGTCTTTCTGAGGTGTAACCTGCACAGAGGAAATTAAACAAACACTAATGGTGTTTATTTTCGTAAGAATAAACGCTTTAAATTAGGCATAAACACTGTCGTATTTATGAAAACCAATATGTTTTTATTTTTCTAGTAACAAACAAAAATAACTTTGCACTGAAAACTTCTTCATTATGGACGATGATTTTTGTGATGACGACATAAAATAAAAATTTGATTATACACATATTTGTTACGGTATGAGGTAATTTACAGACATCTCTTTGTGCAGCTCTGCAAAATGCTTCTGATAATTATGGAGCATTTTCCACAAATTTACAAATTTTTCCCCCCTTTCATTTTATTTTTTGTTGTTTATTTTTATTATTAGGAAAAACCTCACAAGTGTAACCAGTGCGGGAAAGCCTTCAACCGGAGTTCCACCCTTAACACGCACACGCGCATCCATGCCGGATACAAACCATTCGTATGTGAGTTCTGTGGGAAAGGATTTCATCAGAAAGGTGAGGTAGTTAAAGAGAAAATGGATCAAGATTTCCTTCTTTCGTCTTTTCCACTTTCAACAACTGTATTTAATATCTCAACTAAAACACCTCTTAATGATAATAATTATAAGCGTTCTTTCTAAAGCGGTAGCATGTGTTTTATCTTAAAACAAACAAAAAACCTGAGAAGAGGCACATTCTCATTATACAGCAGCTCTGATTTCACATCCAATTCTAAACATCTTATTAAAGAGTCACAAATATAGCAATAGCTCAGCATGTTTGTTCCCATTATATAATCACTTATATAGGGGGGATACAAAACACTGTTGACATCTTAATGAAAGTTAATGACCTTCACAGCCAGTGGTTCAAGTGAAACTGAATGCAGCCACTGTTAGCATTCTGATAAGTTTTTAAAGCATCACAAGTCAAATAACAGAGACTCAAAACATGACATATTGTTTGGCAAAAAAAAAGAATGAAAAAAAAAACCTGTGATGACATGTGACAGAAATGGGTGTGATGGACAAATGCAGCAGGTTTGATGCTAAATCCATTTTAAAGTCCCTGTGAGGACAGTTGCCTACAGACTCCATGCCATTTTCTGTATATAATCATTAAACATAAGGGCAAATCACACATGAAACAGCATGAGTAGGACATGTGAGTCTTATTAATACAGCAGACACACAATAATACAAACACTGGTCCAACAGCACCATTTAGACCAGTAATGACCAGGAAATTTATTTAACAGTAACAAAAAGTATTTAAGTGTTTTTATAGTTTTGACTGGGTGCCAGTTTAGGGCATCAGTAAATGACTGAGGGCTATCAGAATGGTGATTTATGCTTGTGTCACTGATGTATTGGTTTATTCAGTTCAGTTCACTTTTATTTATATAGCACCAAATCACAACATCAGTCACCCCAAGGTGCTTTATCTTGTAAGGTAAAGACCCTACAATAATACAGAAAAAAAGGATGTATGTATTCATTTGTTTATTCCTAACCATTACTGAGGTATAATTTCTTGAAACCAACTACATTTGTTAATTTTAGAAAAGTTTAGTTGGCTATGATAGCTAGAATAGGGAGTTAAAACGGCAGAGAAATATTCCCCTGGATTCATTCTGAGCTGCAATAACATAGTATGACATTAAGAAAATGTACTCTAGGAACCCACATTTTTAGTTGTGACAGAAGGCTGCACAAAAAGTTAGCAAGGGCTGCCAGGGGTCACACTCTGAGAACCCTGCCCACAATGACAATATTACAGTCTTCAACCTGCTCACAACTTTACTGTACTGTACTGTTGTATTGAATTGTAACAAGTCAGAAAGGGTGGCCAGTTCCTTTAGTTTATAAAACAAGCAAACCCTACAGTTCATCAAATAAAAACACACGTTTCATAAATTCAGTATGAAGGGTATGTTGTAATTTATGAAGGGTGTGAACCATTAAAGGCAAACATTATTAAAGCTGCACTATTAGTCGATGATTCGGGCAGCTGAATGACAGAATTTTTTAAGAAGATAAACTACAATCACCTGACCAAATACTGTGCAATCTAATACATTACCTCTGAGTTTTGAGGCTTCATATATTTTCCGGTTTTTATTGTCAGAAATGTGGTAATTTCAAGGTTTTATACAATATTAATGTTATGAGCATGGTAGTAGTGTACTGCATTGGACTGCGTTGTACTGAAAAAGCTCTCTGGTCCATGTTTAACAGAGTGAAAACAGCATCATTTGATTATCAAATAATTTAGTAGGATTTGAGCAAAAACTATTTCATTTCTCAAATGTGAACATGTCATGTTTATCTTAATTGTTCATGTGAGTAAAACTTAATTTTCACAAGAACACGACAATGTGGAATGATTCCGAGTACACAAACAAAAAGGTGTGTGTGTGGGGGGGGGGGGTGGGGGGGGCAAAGACAAATATTATGCAGAAAACTATTTAGTGGGTTTTTTTTTTCTTCTTTTTTTTTGGTTTTGTTTTTTGATTTTAACGCGCATGTAATAAAAATGAAGGAAACACACCCAAAATCCCATTATACACTACAGTAGTCATCACTGATAAATTGTAAATTGATAGTTAATTAAATTTTAGTAGTTATTTTATTGTTGCTAACTAATCAAATCAGTAATACTAAATAATGAATGTTCAATAATGTTTACTATTTATTACTAATTTTATAACATTACTAAAGTTTGTTTACTTATAGAATTACCTTATGTAATAAAATAATTGTTAAATCTGTTATATCTTATCATGTATCATAGCTGATAAATTGCTAATTTACAATAATCGTCAATCCAATTTTCATAGATGATTTAAAACCAATTATCAATCAATATGTAAACATTAATTTTCATTTCACTTTAACATAAACTCAATTTTAATTAATTTAAAAAGGAAAACCATTTAAACAAAATTTTAATTAACCATCAATTTACCATTTATTAACTATTGTAAAGTATTAATGCTTATTTTTTCCTGCTTTGATCCCATTCCACTTCCTCCAGTCAGACTGTGTGATGTTGATACCATTAAGAAAACATGTACTTTTTACCTCTAGGACTTGTAAGAAAATTCCATGTCTTAATGTTTTGTAAAGTCTCACCCTTTGTCCTGATACAGGAAACTACAAGAACCACAAGCTGACACACAGCGGGGAGAAGCAGTTCAAGTGCTCCATCTGCAGCAAGGCATTTCACCAGGTGTACAACCTCACCTTCCACATGCACACCCACAACGACAAGAAGCCCTTCACCTGCCCCACCTGTGGCAAGGGCTTCTGCAGGAACTTTGACCTGAAGAAACATGTCAGGAAGCTGCATGACCCAGCTGGTGCGCAGTCTCCCCCACAGGTGTAAAGACCTGAACACTGACTCTGAACCCCCAGCACACCAAAACACACAAACAAACTAACAAAAACAAAAAAACATACTGGGACCCCAAGACCTCAACAATCAAATTTTAACTAAACTTTGATCATTAGATTTAAGAAGCCCTGTAGGTAGCAGGGGTAAGATTTTTCACAGATGAGTCACTCATACCCTTATGTTAAGAATTTGTGCACTTTCTTCATCCAAACCAGTTAGTCAATAAGTGACTAAACCAAAAAGACTTTTTAAAATGTGTTTGTTTCCTGAAGTCTTAAATTGCACATGGTTAAGACTAAATATATTTAAATAATTTCCTTAACAATATTAACTAATGGGCTCAATTATTTAAGAACCCTTGAATAATTTAAAGGTTCTTTTGTACCCTGAAATTATTTAATTATTTTTTAAAAAGAAATAAATCAGATAATTTCTCTCTCAAGAAGCACCGAAGCTCTCTAAATTCTTAAAACTGACTTTATGTTCTTATTATTTCTGCCTGTGATCAAGGGTTTATAGCTGACATCATGTTCTGTGTTTTGTTTGATATAATTCTGTGTGATTTAATGACCTGAATTGGGGAGGAGTTACTTATGATTTTTAGAAATTAGAATTAGAAATCATGCCTTACAAAATGCAAATTTCCCCCCTAAAGTCATTATGAGCATTTGATGAAGTTGTAAAAGTAAAACCAGGCACTTGAGTTTCATCACATTTCATCACATTTTTTGGAAGTTATCTGGGTTTCAACACGTTAGTGAAGATTCAGATTTAATATAAGTAGTATTTTTCTACTGCCATCATATTCTGACCCCCCCCCCCCCCCCCCAAAAAAAACAAAACAAAACAAAACAAAACAAAAACAAAATAAAATTGGCCTATTATCACGTGATAGTCTAAGAATTAAGTCATTTGGGCATAAAGTGGCTAAATTGCACAAGCCTTGGAAAATGCACCTAAAGTGCGTTTCTCTTCTGGCTTTTTACAAAGCTGAAGAACTTTGTAAAGATGCAAATGAAGGAGCAAAATGTCCGGCATTACCACACAGTGGTGAGGAATCCTTCTAAAAATTGTTATATCCAGATCTGGACTAACTTCAATGCTGGTAAAACTTTCATAAATTCTTCAGTGCTTACAAAGAGACAAAAAACCCCAAAACAAAACAGACCTTGATGGTCTGTGTAGATTGTCAGACATCCAGATCATGGTAGTCTCTGGTAGTCTTTGAAAATGTTTCACCTCAAGAGTTTTTTCAGTTCTAAAACCAAATGGTGGACAGTCCCAAGCATTTAAAGCCTAGTGGGGGGTTGGCCCCTGGGAGGTGGTTGTTGACCTGCTATTGTTCATGTGCATCATCACATGAGCTAATGTGTGAAAAAAGGCATGGGTCATTACCATCTGGGATTTCAGGTGAAACTACTGTGAGACCTTGCTCCCCTCTATCAAGTAGCCTATTTAGATCACCTGAAGTAGAGTGTGAGCGGGGACTAAGGCACCTGGGGAGGGTTCTCAAGACTGTGCTGTAGGTGGCTAGCAGCTAGTGTCGTGAGAGACTACCTCTGCTCAGTGATGGTCATTCACAGGGGACATAGATGACTTTCTTTACTCCTTTTTCAAACCATCTGTCTCCTCCAAATTTTGACCTTTGCCATCCTTGAAATAGTATTCTTTATGCTTTAGGTGCAGATGTACAACTGCGTCCTGTCCTGTCCTGTCAAGGTGGCCCTTCTATGTTGTGCCTTGCGTTTGTGGAGTGGCTGTTTGGTTTTGCTAATGTAGAGGTCTGAGCACTTCTCACTGCGCTGGACAGCATACACTATATTGCTTAGCTTGTGTTTGTGAGTTTTGACCTTGAGATGAACAAGATTTTGTCTTAGGGTATGGCCGGGTCTGAAGTATACTGGGATGCCATGCTTGCAGATTGTGAACCTGAAGCAGCGCAAATCAGGATGACAGTTTTAGCTACCTTCTCCAGGGCAAGAATTCCTCCATCTCATCTCGCAATTCAAGAAATGAAGGCCAACATATCCCTGAGTAAAGACCAAAGCATCACCATACTATCAGCCAACAAGGG
This sequence comes from Archocentrus centrarchus, assembly GCF_007364275.1. Taxonomy (NCBI): domain Eukaryota; kingdom Metazoa; phylum Chordata; class Actinopteri; order Cichliformes; family Cichlidae; genus Archocentrus; species Archocentrus centrarchus. The sequence goes on from NC_044351.1 coordinate 6,075,761, forward strand.
GAGGAGCACCACTGTTCGAAATTCAACTGATTATCAGACCAAAATTATTACACTGCCCCGCTGACAACAATATTTATGAGGTCTTAAGGCGAGATCCCAGAAACAACTACAAGAAGAAAGTCATCTGTTGCCTAACAGATGTTACCTCTGTTGGGTTGGCTGTGGCTCAGGAGGTAGAGCAGGTCATTTACTGATTGGAAGGTTGGTGGTTTGATTCCTGGCTACTCTAGTCTGCATGCCAAAATGTCCTTGGGCAAGTTATTTAACCTAGAGTTGCTCTCGATGTATTCAACGGAGTGCGAATGTGTGTGACTATGTGTGAACGTTAGCTAGAAAGCATTTAGATGTAGAAAAAGGGGCTTGTATAAAGCACTCTGAGTGCTCAACAAGAATAGAAAAGCACCATATAAGAACTAGTCCATTTACCATAAAGCAACTTGAAAAGGAAAAAAGCCATTGAGTACCCTACATACCCTTTATCCTGGAGAGGCTACACCATGTATATATGGGCTTCAGAAGATCCACAAAGAAGGAATCCCACTCAGACCCATTGTTAGCAGCATAAATTTGGTAAAATTTCCCAAGCGCCTCACCACCATCTTATCTCCACTTGTGGGTAACACACTTCATTACATTGAAAATTCCTCAGACAACAAGGTCTACAAACTTATGCTGAATCCAGATGACGTGGTTTCACTTTTGACTTGTATACCTACAACCGAAACAGTGGAGATGGTTAGATGGTTACTTGCCTTACTACCACATATTTGAATACAACAGGGTTTCTACAGACAAAAGCATGGATTTGCCATGGGCTCCCCAGTGTCCCATGGAGGACGTGGAAAGTAAAGCTCTTCGTTCCTTCAAAGGGATAGAACATAGCTACTGATACAAATATTTGGATGATACCTGGGTCAAAATGAAAACCCAAGAAGTAGAAGCCTTCACTGATCACATTAACTCAGTGGATAAAAACATAAAGTTCACCAGGGAGGATGCCAAGTGTATCGGTATACTATATATTGGTTACTGTTCTTGGACTGTGCTGTGCTCATTGAGGAAGATGCAAAGCTTCAACACTGAAGTTTACTAGAAGTCCACACATAGACCAGTACCAATTGTTTGACCCCCACCACCAACTAGAACACAAACTTGAGGTGATCAGGTCTCTACAACACTGGACCAAAAAACATTCCTTCTAAGGCAGAAGGGAAAGAAAAGGAACACACATGTAAAGAAAGGTCTTAAAACATGATTATCCCAACTGGGCTTTCATCAAATCAGCAAAGATGCACAGGCAACAAGGTCAAACACCAACTAGGGAGAAAGAGAATGACAAACAGGACAACACTGTTATTCCTTATGTAGCAGGTTTGTCAGAGAAACTCAGGAGCATTTTCTCCAAGCATGACATCCCAGTTGCCTTTTTCAAGCTCCAGAGACCTCCCCTGATTAGATCACTATGATATAATCACCTACAGCTACAGAAAATAATAAATATAAAATAGAATTGTTTTTGCATTCTGAGGAGAATGCATGGATAAATGGATAAAAAACATTTTCACTCATAAAATCTGTTAAAGTGTCCTCTTGAATCTTGACCAACAGACATTTCCAGGCATTGTAGCCCTGGATCCAGTGGAGCTGCATTCGAGAATGCAAATGTTCAGCACAGTGCTCCCTGATACAAAGTATATGCCATTGTGATGAAAGCGCAGAAAATTGTCCAGCAAGTTTATTCTGTACTCCCTCCCGCATGCTTTACATAAGCAGCTCTGTCAGCTCAACTAAACAGAGAGCGTGCCTGAGCTGGACTATTTCGTCTTGGTAAATGGACTGGCACTTACATAGCAGTCCTTTCTACTAGAAGTCTCATTCACCCAATTACACATACATTTATACTTTATATAACACTTTGTCTAACATTCACACATGCACTCACATTTCAATGGATGTGTCAGGGGCAACTCAAGGTTCAGTATCTTGCCTAAGGATACTTTGGTATGCAGACTGGAGGAGCCAGGGATTGAGTCACTGACCTTCTGATCAGTAGACTCTAAGACCTGAGCCACAGCCACCCCAAGAAGGTGGAGTCCTGTTCCAGTTACATACAGTATAGAAATGGAGATGGAAAGTATATCTACTATAATGAATACCTCCTTTTAATTTAGCATACTGAGCTAATTTAAAAAAAAAAAAAGATTTTAAAAATCCAGTCACAAAAATGCTCATTTGCATGATGCTCCACCCTACATGTGACCCAGAAGAAACAAAAAGGTAAACTCTGCCTCAGCATTAACCATGACTATAACCTTGACCTTGGAAAGAAAAAAAAAAAAAAAAAAAAGCAAACCAAACAACCCCAGTTAGACCTCAGGATGTGAAACTGATGAACTCAGAGGCCAGAGATGTGGCAGCGGGGAACACTGTAAAGGATAAATCTGGTTATATCTATATTTTTCTTAATATCAGCAAATTCTATCAATGTATAATTACTAAGGCACTAAATATGTTTTTGTCTGCCACTGGAAAAGTCCCCAAAATAAAATTTTTACTCCTGTATGGGTAACATTTGATAAAAACTACAGTGCCCAATTGTTTTAGAGACTCAACTTTTAATGAAAACATTTATTTCAGAGATGTAAAAGATTTAGATTGTTGGTCTTTACATGGGAGCTGCTAACAAAATAACAATGGAGAAAAGCTTTGTATTTTGACATGTTTATGCCATAAATTCAGTGTTCATCAAAACAGGTTTTATAAAACTGCTATTTCTTCCAAAAACAAATAAATAAATAAAAATTGAGGTTTAAGAAAAAATTATACTTACATTTTTTAAATGTGTTCAAATCTTTCAGTCGAAGTTAACTCATTAGTTTCATTCCCTTCCCTTCCATTCAATTCAATTTCAATTCAATTTTAGTACCAACTCACAACAGTTGCCTCAAGGTACCCTGTAATATTGTAGTGTCAATAATACAGAGAAAACCCCAACAATCAGGAGACCTCCTATAAGCAAGCACTTGGTGACAGTGGGAAGCAAAAACTCCCTTTTAACAGGAAGAAACCCCCAGCAGAACCAGGCTTAGGGAGGAGCAGTCATCTGCCACAACTGGTTGGGGGTGAGGGGAGACATGCTGTAGAAGAGAGCCAGAGATTAATAATGATTAAATGTAAAGTAGTGTATAAACACTAAGAGTGTGAAAAGAGGTGAATGAAGAAGAAACATTCAGCGCATCATGGGATGCCCCCAGCAGCTTAGGTCTATTGCAGTGTAACTAATGCCACTTTTCCTCTAGTACATACTCAGCTCGACACACCTTGTCTTGACTCTGTTTTTAAGGTTTTCCATTAAGTGGTAGTACCTGGTAACAGGTCTTTATTTAGTCCCTAAATCCACGGTTCCAAGAGGGCTAACTCAAGCCAAAAATTCAACAGAATGTATGCCACTGTTTGGCCAGGCAGAGACGTTACTAGATGAGCCATCAGAGTGACTGCTTGACAAGAATCAACCCTGTTGTTTTTGAAACCTGGCAACACTAACCAACACAGACATTTTTGTCCTTGGTTGCTGACAACTGAATCAAGAGGAAGCTAGACAGAGTGACCATTTGTGTTTTTGTCACATACAAATGATGTCACAGGACTTTCAGGCTGCCTTGCTGAGGCGGTACTCAATTGTAATAGAAAATTAATGAAACTGAGTAGAGTAGAGTCAAGTTGAGTTGAGCTGAGCTGAGCTGAGCTGAGAAGGTACTAGTGGAAAAGAGGCATAAGGGAGGGTTCAGGGTCACCTGATCCAGCTCTAACCATAAGCTTGAACAAAAAGGAAGGTTTTAAGCCTAATCTTAAAAGTAGAGAATTATCCAACAGAAGTCCAGAGTTTTGGCAGTTGCTTAAATTCATGACTTTAAATCAGTTTTTATAGATTTGGTGATTATTTCTATTAGTAATAACTTTTGGCTTAGCAACTTAATACCTGAAATCTGCAAACTTTCCAAGGAATTCTGTACATTCAGTGTTGGCTGAAGCCCTGTGGGCAAAATAGTTAGCCCTAAAAGAAAAAGTTGTTTAAAATTTAACCAACCTAGGTTTCCAGGAACTTACTTGTTGGATGAATTAGACTCACATGTAAACTCACTCACGCAGTTTTTGGGGTTACTCACAAGTAGTCTCTGGAGCTTGAAAAAGGTGACTGGAATTTCTTGACTTCTAATCCGAAAAGCTTCATTTCTCAAACCAAAAGGTGGGGAGACCTAGGTGTTTAGACCCCAGTGGGCATTTTTCTAGCTTTGGTTGTGACCCACTATTGTTCATGTGCATAATCACAAAGTATGAAAGAAGGTGTGGGTCATTACATTAATGGTTAAACCAGTCTAGGACTTGGCCCCATTCTATCAAGTGACCAATTGAGGGCACCCAAACAAAGGTGTGAATGGGGATTAAGGCACCTGGGAAGGGAGCTCAGAACATCACTGTGGACTGGGGAAAGTTGTTGACATAATCCAGTGTTTCCCAACCTTTTTAAGCCACAGCATTGGGTGACCGTGAACCATCCCTTAGTTATACTATAATAGGCCTAGGCTGTTGTGGGGTTCCCATGATGCACTGTTTCTTTTCATTCACTTTCATTCATTTTTGCTCTGTTTATACCCCACTCTGCATTTAATCATTAGTTGTTATTTATCTCTGGCTCTCTTCCACAGCATGTCTTTTGTCCTGTCTCCCCTCAGCCCCAACCAGTCGTGGCAGATGACTGCCCCTCCCTGAACCTGGTTCTGCCAGAGGTTTCTTCCTGTTAAAAGGGAGTTTTTCTTCCCCACTGTCGCCAAATGCTTGCTCATAGGGGGTCATTTTGACTGTTGGGTTTTCTCTGTATTATTATAGGGTCCTTACAATATAAAGCACCTTGAGGCAACTGATTTGGTGCTATATAAATGAAATTGAATTGAATTGCTTTTTCACTCTATTCACAAATCCTTTGGTGTGTCTAGGTATGGCAGCTGCTCCATCAGTGCAAACACTTAAGCAGTTTTGCCACTTCAGTCCTCCGTGTTCAAGGTACTATGACACAACTTGAAAAATTTTGTCTCCTGTTGTTCTAGGCAATTCCTTGCAAAACAGAAAGTTTTCTCTGATGATGTCTCCATCTACAAAGCACACATTTGCCATAAGTTCTGCATGTCTACTGATATCCGTAGATTTATTGATTTGCAATGTAAATTTGCCACTAATGCGCAACTTTTCCAAAACTATCTTTTCAATATCAGCAGACATGTCTTCAATATGTCTGGAGATTGTATTATTTGAGAGAGGGACTCTTTAACAGCATCGGGGCTGTTTTGGCTGTGTTGATTTAGCGATGTGTTCAGCAACTTGGTAGCTAGCTTTCAGTGCTTTTGGTGGTTTTCCTCATTAATGCTGCCTGTTTTTGTTTTGAAGTGATAGGTGTTTTGTCTGGAGATGGCATATAAGTTTACTTGGAACCATGGCACCGGTTGACATTTTTTTCACCACGCACCAGGCATAGGGCTCGGTTGGCTCCCCAGTATAAGTGAATCCAAAAGCAAAATAACTTTCATTGCATTGTCTTGAACACACCTTTTTTGTTTTCTTCTGACCACTACTCATGCTAGGGTCTTCGTCTGGGTCAGAATTTTCTCCAGGACCCAGGTCAGATTGACTACTTTTTCTTTTTGAATATTTATCCATTACCCACAGTGTTGTCTCACTCACAGCATGACTATGTACTTTTATATTACTTCTTCATCTTCTTATGTTTTACTAGTGGTTGGCAACCCACTTAAATGGAGCAATAAGTTATACTGCCCTCTAGTGGAAAAGAATGTAATTGTTCTGCCTGTCACTACACACTGCTTGCTTAGAGTACCAACTGGGTGAAACTGGATAATCTTCCATGGCACACCTGGTGATTTCTGTGGTTGGGAACCACTGATGTAATCCACCTCCTCTGTTCAGTGATGGTTGTTCACAGTGGACAATGGCTTCTTTAATGCCTCTTTCAAACCACCACCAATGGACTACACCCACTAGGGTTTAAATACCTGGGCCTCCCCACCTTTTGGTTTGAGAACTGAAAAAACCTTTTGAATGACAGATAAAACATCTTTGAGAAACTTAAAGAAGTCCGGTCGCCTTTTGTCAAGGTCTAGAGACTACTATGACCTGGATAAATGAGAACCTACACAGTCATATTGCACATCACTCACAAGTACTTATCCTGGAAGTATTTTTCCCTCAACTGAACATGCCTTGAAAGAATACCTTCTGGAATCAGATTCTGCCAGTTATCTTTTAAAAATGGCAATTGGAATTAAACATTTAATAACATTCAAAGCTGTAAACCCCATGTTTTAAAGGTTTCTGAACTTTCACAAAGTGCTACCTCCCCCTGGATAGGAGGGGTTGATTCCTCTGATGGAAACACACATGAAGGACCTGAGTTCCTCAAAAGTTTCTTAGGAGCTCCTCTGCTCCTCCTCCTCTTGAAGTGAAATTGTTCTTTAATTAAGATAACTTCCTATTGTACTGTCTGTTGATGTGTGCACCCAAATTTCCTCTGTAGTAAAGCAGTTTTTCAGACATTTTCAGTAGTCTCACCTTCAGTGTGAGCGCCAAATATAGAGGTTTATGTGAACTGTATAAAATATTTTATTTTCACCAACTCTACAGATTTAAGCAAACCGACAATTACAGTGTTATTAATACTAATAAAAATGATAAAGAAAATGAAAATGATTGATTAATGAACCCTTTAACCTTCATTGATTTCATTGCAGCCATTTTTAAACAGCCTACTGTAATTAAAAATGACAATAATTCCTTTGCTGTTCATGTCAATTGAATGTGAACTCCACTGAATTAAAGCTGAAATCAGAAAGCCAGCCAGGTTTTTTATCAACATGTAGCCTACAATTTAATAACATATTAAGGAATTATGCATAAGAAAATGGAGATTTTATATCCAAAACTTTTGTGTGACTATATGAAGTGGAGGGATAAAATGGCTGGTGTTTCCAATTTGATGCATTAGACCACCGTAGAAAAACAGAACACAATGAGATAATGTAATTGAAGCCTTGAACAAAAAAGTAGAAAATGCAGCAGAAATAAAGTATTTCTCTTTCATGTATTAATGTTAACAAGGTTTTTACATCATATCTGATGCGTTCATTTTTCTCCTGTTAAATCACTAACTTTGTTGCATTTTTACTTCATTGTTACAGCAACCTTTTTGTCTTAGTCAGGTTGCAAAACCTTGAGAAATTCTGAGTTTTCAGTGTTTCCATTAAGTTTTTAAAAAATATTTTAATTTATTTAAATATTTGTGTGCATAAAACAGGTGAATAATACCACACCTACAAAATTCAACCTGCTAGGGTACACAGCCCCAACCTCCTTCGAAGCAAACAAACAAACAAAAAAAAATAAAAATTTCACACTTCTGCATCTCTGGTCTTGAGTGCTTGAGGAAAATGAGTTGAAACTTTCTGTTCTTCAGTCAGTCTGTTTCTATACTTGGTTGAAATCTCAGGAGTATTGTTTTAAAAAAAGTGTTTTATTATATTTATTTTAAAGTGTGTAATATCCTAAAGAGAATAGCTGAACTGAAGAATATGGTATATGAAAAAAAGTTTTGTGTCAAAGTGATTTTTTTCTGCTGCTAAACAAAATAAATAAATGAAATCATCTGTGTGCTCACTTCAGTATATTTCTAACATATACAATTAAATTCAATTGAATATTGAATTTATATATCAAACAAGGAGTGCTAGTATAGCTCACTGGCTTGAGCAGGCAAACCATAATTAATAAGGTTATTGCAGAGGCCAAGGTCAAATCTGCTCCAAGGTCATTTACTGCATGTCTTGCTCCTCTTATTTCTCCCAACTTTTCTGTCTTCTCTCCCCTGTCCTATCTAAATAAAGGCATTAAAAGCCCCCAAATTTTAAACAATGTTCACTGACTGCCTATTAACCAAGCAAAAATAGTTATAAATGTACTGAAATTGAATGTGTTTCATTAAAGTTATAAGATATAAAACTCAAGGTAACTTTTAAAGTCAGCATTATGGGGAATATGACAAGGAATTTGACTTTATGAATTTAAAAAAAAAATGAACATTTTTACATCTTAAGAAGTCAAAAGTGTGCAATCAATTCTAATGTAAAAATGAAAAATATTTTGTACTGTTTCTATATTGTTTTCAGTCCAAAGTAGGTGAGTCGCACTGACCAGGTTAACTCCTTTGTACAAAGAGATGAAACAGCATTCAGACAGGATTTGATGACCTCAGCAGAGGCGTCATCAACTAAATCAAATTGCAGCTGTTGTACATCTGTTAGCAGTATGGTTGTGCCTCAAGTTTCATGCAGAACATTGCTGGCTGAAATCTTTGTTCACATTGAATTAGCAAATCTCCTGTGTATTTAAGCTCTGTAGGATGCCAGCAGTTGTTGTGCATTTGCAAGCCACTTTGCAGTCCATCTCTTTACATGTTTCCTGTGACTTGATCATTGTTTCCATTGATGCCTGCTCTACACAGAGCTCTGTGCTGGGGTCTTGCTGCTGCTTTTCTGCTCATTCAGCATTCAATGTATGAACACTGTATGTACCTGGAAGGGTGGAGAGGTCCTAGGACAAAACCACACCACCAAATATAAAATACTCTGGCTTTCCCAGAGTGAGATCATAACTGGACTGAAGGTTTATAAAAACGCAGTACACAAATCTCTACAAGACCGGATTATCAGTGATCAAGACAAAAATACAACTCTCAAATCAGATCTCACATGAAAGGTACTGTCTAAACCATTTCATTTTTTCAGGTAGGGAAAGAAGGACAAATGCTTGGGTAGAGCAGTTCGTGGTTTCAAGGTGTTTTTTACTGATGTATCTCAGTTAGAGATTAGAATCAGTAACAGAAGACTGAATTTAAGGAGAGAGGAGACAGACAATGATAGTGGATTGAAGCACGGAGGTGGAGCTGACTCCATCCTGACCTAGGAAAGACAGTACTCCATTCTTCAAGGACATGCTCAACCCTTTGGTTTATGGAAAAGGATTCTTACTGCAGTAGAATAACACTAGAATAATACCTGAGCTGTCACTTACTTCTTCTATCATTAAGCAGCAATTACATAAGGACAGCCACAGGCACCAGGGACAAGCATTCATTCCTGTCATAGTTCTTTGAAGACTGCCTGAAGGATGCATACATAGTTGGTGCATTGTACTATACTTTAATGTCTCTGTAATGCCTGAGTCACAAAAAATAGCTGACATCTACATAAAGCCTCATGTGATGATGAAATGTATTTCACTTGGACTCAAGCAGAAACTATAACATGCCTCAGCTTTTTGGGCTACACTAGTAACGGACTAGTTTTTATATAGTGCTTTTGCACTCAAAGTGTTTTATACAACATATTTGCTTTCACCCATTTACGCACACATTTTTCTACATCTAAGTACTTTCTAGCTAAAATTTGCACACATTCACACTCCAATGAATGCATCAGGAGCAACTCGGGTTTAATATCTTGGTCAAGGATACATTAGAATGCAGACTGGAGCAGCCAGGAATTGAACTACCAACCTTCCAGTTAGTAGATGATGTTCTCTGCGTCCTGAGCCACAGCCAAAGTTAGTTTGCTTTTACTGCATTGTTGTATTTTGTTTGGTTTCTTTTTGCATTTTTCTGTTCTTATCTTGCCAGAGGTCACTATGAAAAAGTCCAGCCAAGCTAACTGTTAGCATGATTTTCAGAGGTTGCAGCAGAGCAGTGGAAAGCATATCGCACTGGGCAGCTGCCATTACAAGAAGTCCCCCAAACCATTCAGTTCTGTCCTACAGATTGGTCACCTGAACCTTTGTGCAGCCAATCTCCAGTTCAAACTGTTCAAAGATGTTCTGCTGGATTCAAATCTGGTGACTAGGGGGGCCACTGAAGTCACTGTCACATTCAAGAAACCAGTTTAAGACATCTTTTACTTTGGGACATGGTGCATAAGACTGTGACCATGACATTAGTCAGCAGCATTGGTTGAAATGATTGGATTACAATGCTGTGACATCCAAATCATGACTGACCAGCACTGAGTGGCTGAAAGGGAAAAGAAAACATTCCCCACATCAACCAGGACTGTTGACATATATACTCTGTATCAACAGATACTGAACCTTTTTTTGGTATACTAGATAGCATGGCAGTGCGAGTTTTAGACATAGTTAACTTATTATTCTATGTTCTGGCATTTCCCCCCTCCATTGTATAACAAAGAAAATATCTACACACTCCAATGTTTGTTGTACTTCAAAATGTAAATGTTGTATTATTATTATTATTATTATTATTATTATTATTATTATTATTATTATTATTATTATTATTATTATTATTACTATAAGCAGCACAGTAGTGCAGTGGTTAGCACTGTTGCCTCACAGCTAGAAGGTCTGTGTTTGAATCCACCTGGGCCTTTCTGTGTGGAGTTTGCATGTTCTCCCCATATTTATGTGGGTTTTTCTGGTTTCCTCCCACAGTCCAAAGATATGGAATTACTGGGGTTAGGTTAATTGGTGATTCTAGATTGCCCATACATGAATATGAATGTGAGTGTGAATGGTTGGTCTGTATCTCTGCAACTGGCTAACACAGGTACACCTGTGAGGCAGGGTACACCTGGTACAGGTGTACCCTGCCTCACGCCTGCCTCTCGCCCTATGATAGGTGGGATACGTTCCAGCCCCCCATGACCCAGAACAGGACAAGCAGCAGAGAATGGATGGAATAATAATAATAACATAGATATCTAGTGCTTAACAAATTTATTAGACCACATGCCATAAAAACTAGAAAACACTAATATTTTAGAAAACTGTCAAAAGCTTTAAAACTAAAAATTATTGAATTCACTCAATTGAATTCATATTTTTAATATCCAAATTTGAGTTGGCACACTGGATTTCTCGAAATTAATAAAATATAACATATAATATTCAGACACTGTTCAAGAATGAAACTACTGTAATTTGTTTCAATCAAAAAAATAATGTGCTTTAGTATTTTTTCATGAACAACAATAATTATATTTTTACATTAAAAATATGCCTCTCTGTTCAGAAAACTGGTTGGTAGAAGGATTTACAGCTAGAAGGCCTGGCCTTCCTCTATGAGCAGGGGGAATGTATGGTAGGTATATACCCGTGGGTGGCTGGGGATTTAATGTTTCAGAGGGAACTCTAACCTACATCGTAACCTAAATCAGGCCAGAAACCTGACATATGGCATAGAAACTGAAGACTTAACAGTATTCCCTGAAAGCTCCCTCCTGTCTAATCATTTTTTAATATTTACTAGGGGTGGGACTCGATTAAAAAAATTAATCTAATTAATTAGGAGCTTTGTAATTAATTAATTGAAAATTAATCTCATTTTAATCTCATTTAAATATTTAACAGGATAAATATTAATTTAAGTTTGGTTGATGAATGAATCAATATACATAAGCTTAAACTTCAAAATTTTGTTTATTTTCCCACCAGTCTACTACACAGACCAAAGGGTGGAAGTGCTCCTGTGATAAGCAAACTCCTGAAATTAAAGTTAAGCATCATAACTGGATAGTTTTATTCTACATTAATGTCTCACTTAATATAGTTGGAAATTAATCATTCGCTCAGCTGTATTCCTTGATGTTGAAATGTGTTATGCTTGTTTTAACAGATTATTTTGAATTAAAGACTTAAAATTAAACCACAAAAAGGAGAAAAAGTTCGTTCTCTGTTTAACCAGCTGCTTTTACACAGCTGTGCTTCACACTCACGGTTGCTAGGCGACATGAGCTACGCAGAGGTGAGGGCAGGTGACGCTGATATGAAGGCTAGCTGCTCATGGATCTGAACGCTCAGCTGGCGTCTGCATTTTAAAAAACCGTTTTAACGGAAGCATCTTAACTTCCGACTGTGACAGAAACGGGTATTATATATTTTTGATACTGGAGACTGCTAACGTGAATTACATTATAGTTAATATTTATGGATTTAACACACAAACAGAAAACAACAATTTATTCAGCAAACTAGAAGAACGCCTTTCATACTGGAGCTCTAAATTCCCAAATTCTTTCCTAGTTTTAGGTGGAGACTTCAATACAGTCTTGAATAATCATTTGGACAGGTGGCCTACCAAAAACATAGATTACTTAAACAATCTAAAGACACTTCTGTATACTTTCAATTTAACAGACACGTGGAGAGACACCCACCCATTACAGAAGTCCTTCACATGGTGTAACAAATCACAATCAAGACTTGATTTGATTTCTGGCTTATATCCAAGGACTTAAAGGATGTTGTAACAAACATTCTACCTTCACCACTATCTGACCATAAAACCATTTAAATTCTCATCCCTCCATTCTCTAGCAGACCTTCTAAATTTTCATATTGAAAATTAAATAATTCAGTTCTCAAACACAAGGAAGTAGTTTGTAAAATTGAAAACTTGATTCAATTGTACTGGAACAAAGCTCAAACCGAACATGTTTACAGCAATAATTGGGAACTGTTAAAGTACAAAATTTCTAAATTCCTTAGAAAATATAGCAGCGATCTGGCTAAGAAAAAAGAGCGGATGAAAATGATACAATACTTAGGATCACATCTTTAACTTCCAAACCAATAGAAGTTCTCACTGAGTCAGAGAAAACAGAGATTATTAATTTACAACATAAATTGGATGAAATATACAAACGGAAAGCCGAAGATGCATTTATCAGATCTCGTCGTAAATGGCTTGAGAAAGGTGAGCAGAACACTGCATATTTCTTCAGATTAGAGGAACAGCAATCAAAACACAATTCTATACAACGATTAAGTATCGATGGTTCAGTCACTGAAGACCCAAAAAAAATCTGTAGTTTCTACAGTGATCTTTACTCCTCTAAATACTGCCTTAAGGATGCCTGCACCTTTTTTGAATCTCTTCCCACTGCAAATCAAATCTCCGAAGCTCACAATACTTCTTGCAACGCCCGTATTTCAATAACTGAAGTCATTAATGCTATTAACTAACTTAAAATTAATAAGTCACCTGGAACTGATGGTTTTACTGCTGAATTATATAAGCAGTTTTCTGAGAAACTTGCCCCATTTGTAAAAGAAATGATTGTTGAAAGCATTAACCGAGGCTCCGTACCCCCAACCTTAAGTCAATGCTTAATTACACTTATTCCTAAACCCAAAAAAGACACACTCTTCTTAGACAATTGGCGCCCAATCACACTTTTGAACAATGATTATAAAATCTTTGCTTTAATATTAGCTAATAGGCTGAAATCTGTTCTGGACTCTGTCATTGATGAAAGTCAATCTGGCTTTATGAGAAACAGACATATCTCTAATAATGTAAGGCTGGCCCTAGATTTACTAGACTACTCTGCGCTTGTTCATGATGATAGTTTTATTCTTTTGTTAGACTTTTATAAAGCCTTTGATTCCTTAGTACATAATTTCATAATGTCAACACTCAATATGTTTGGTTTCGGCCAATTCTTTTGCAAAGCGGTTCAATCCCTATACACCAATGGAAACAGCTCCATTAAATTAAGCAGCGGCACGTCCCCCAGGTTTGCTTTAAATTGAGGGGTCCGACAAGGGTGTCCTCTCTCTGGACACCTCTTTTTACTGGCAGCTCAACTCCTCAATTTACACATTAAAAATTGTCACATTAAAGGCATTAATATTGCAAGTAAAAATATTTTAAGAAGTCAACTGGCAGATGACATGGCCTTATTTCTAAAAGATGCTTCTCAAATACCTGTTGCAATCACCACTATTCAATCCTTCTCCAAAGCTTCAGGTCTCTCCCTTAATCTTAACAAATGTGAACTGCTGCCAATCAATAATTGCCCTTCAGCCTCTATTTTAAATATCCCTGCAAGAACCTCTGTGACATACCTCGGTATCCATATTACCAAAAACGGAAAATCCAGATCAAACCTAAGCTTTCCTCCTCTCATTGAAAAAGCTCAGAAGATCTTTAATCAGTGGTTACAACGAGATTTGTCATTAAAAGGTCGCGTTCTAATCACCAAAGCGGAAGGCATCTCTCGACTCACCTATGCCGCTCAATCTTTACACGTTAATAACTGCATCTGCAAATCTGTTGACAAAATGCTCTATAGTTTTTTATGGGGAAATAAAACTCATTATGTTCGGAAATCTGTAGTGTTAAATTCATACGAAAAAGGTGGATTAAATTTCATAGACTTTAGCTCTCTCAACAACACCTTCAAGATAAATTGGATAAAACAATACCTCAAAAATCCCACTTCCATCTGGAACTTCATTTCTAATCACATCTTCTCACAGCTGGGCGTTCTGAAATTTGTTCTGCTATGCAATTACAACATCCAAAAGATCCCAATCAAACTGTCTGACTTCCATCAACAGGCTTTATTGGCGTGGGCTCTGCTGTATAAACATAATTTTTCTCCGCAAAGATGTTACATTTGGAACAATTCCAACAGTGTTTATAAAAAAAAGTCATTATTTTACAATACATGGTTTAACAATGATATTCTACTTCTCAGTCAGCTCTTTAACAAGAATGGTTCATTATACAGTTACTCCGAATTCTTTGCAAGGTACAAGATTCCCATCAGTCCAAAAGAATATGCTATAGTATTTGATGCAATTTCTGTGTAAAGAAATCCCACATCAAGGTTTGTGTAATTTGGTGGGAGTGTAACTGTAGCTGTAATGATATTGTTAATATAATTTAGATAATTTATTTTGCTTGTTTATATCACAATTGGCAATTACGTAAGTGGCATTTTATAATTATGTTCTTTAGTTCAAGTTATGGTGCCTTTATTTTGAAGGTCAAGCTCACTTTGACGGTTCTGCTAGCATGTGTGAGTGAGCGGAGGCACGAAGAGAAGCAAGAAGCGAGCGTGAGCAAGCAATGCGCTCGGCAGAAAGTTAAGCTACGTGAATGAACCATAATCGGACACTTACGTGAAAGACTGGGAAGAATGTCAACTAATTCCCTTTTTTGCAGCATGCAGCCAACGAGGTATTTATTCGATATATTTGTTTATTTAGATAACCTAATTTACATGTTGCCGTTTACTTTAATTGTCTTTATTTTGTTAATGTTGTGTGTTTAGTTTTCACGGTTGGATTAGGAGAGAAATCTTCGAATAAACCAGTAAAGGAAACCCACTTGCGCCTGCCTGTGCTTAAAGGGAATTATAGAGAGCTTTGCCCGGCATTGCCCGGACCCCCAAGAATACCGGACTGTTGGTATGTACCAGAAGTCACGTGACCTTAATAGCAGAAGTGAGTCTGATCGTGTCCTCATGATGCAGCCGGCGGATACGACGCCGCAATAAGAGGTTGGGCTCTTTGCTGTGATACGTCAGCATATATGTCTATGGATTTACAAATCCTGCTGACTGAAGAATGGAAGTTTGTTCATTCAGTCTGTTTACATATTTTGTTATCTTACAGAGGAGGAAGCACTTTGCTGAAGTCTACTTCACTACAGACTGGCTTTTTAAAGAAAGTCAGCCTTTTGCTATTTTCACTCTGTATCTTTTCTGTTTACATTTTAATAGCACAGCTGCGAGTCATTTGTTATGGAGAAAAAAAGCATTAATTATTTGGGGAGCATTATTATTTAAATATGCTAGTGGTTTATTTTTGAACAATTTCTCATGTACATCTACAGCTGAATGTTAATAAAAATGTCTGTGTGACATTTGGGACATATAGCTTTGACTCAGAGGTGCGTTTTTGTTTATATCATTGGGAAGAAAAAAATATCAAGATATATTTCGTATATCACCATTCAGGTAAAAAAAATATTAAAAAAATATCCATATTCCCCAGCCCTAGTAGTTCTAAACATATTTAGGGTGTTTTTTCTTCACTTTTTGTCTCTCCAAAGATGTTATTCCTCTCTCCTACAGCCTAGATTGCAACTACATGCATCCATCCATCCATCCATCCATCCATTCATTCGCTTCCGCTCATCCTACTCAGGGTCGCGGGGGGCTGGAGCCTATCCAAGCTGTCATAGGGCGAGAGCCAGGGTACACCCTGAACAGGCTGCCAGCCTGTCGCAGGGCTAACACAGAGAGACAAACAACCTTTCATACTGCTCTCATTCACATCTATGGGCAATTTAGTGTAGCCAATTAACCTAACCCCAGTAAGTGCATGTCTTTGGAATGTGGGAGGAAACCGGAGTACCCGGAGGAAACCCACGCAAGCACGGGGAGAACATGCAAACTCCACACAGAGAGAGAGGGAGGGGCCTGGGCCAAGGTGGAATCAAACCCAGGCCTTCCAGATGGTATTCTAACTATGAGGCAGCAGTGCTAACCACTGCGCCACCGTGTTGGGCAACTACATCCAAATAACCAATTATGCAAATTAGGTGATGATGTCATATAGCGACTTCAAGCGACTTTTAGGACATCCAATAGCTACTTTCTTTGCTGAGGAGTTGGCAACAGTGCTCTCAGAGATTCTCTTCGGACCCTATACTGTGAAGCCAGTTCAACATACCCAGGATATCTTTTCATTATCTGGATTTACTTACCCTAACATTGACGATCAGGATAACTGGTCACACAAAGCTGGTTATTAACTCATTAAGTTAACCCAGGGTTCCCCTGTGCGTTCACATGAAAAGGGTGGCATTGGGAGCGTCTAATCTATCCACAAGGGGCGTTTTACAGGTCATATGACTTTTCTTCCACGGAAAATGATCCCCAACTACACCAGAGAGACATTATCAAACGCTGATTAAAAATCTTCAAAGAACATTAAAATATAGCAGGTGTTCTTGGTTTCTGTCTTTCCAGCAGTGTAAAACAAACTCAGTAGCAGATTAGAATCAAATATAACATTTAATACATTCTCTAAATAACCAAATGAATACACACACACACACATTCCTGTGACAGACAGCTTAACAAGCTGCACATATAAAGTGTATTCTCCAAGCAGGGAATCTATGTTGCATTTAAAACATGTTGTAAATAAAAGACTCAGTGAAAACATGTCACTTCCAGTGGATTTTAAACTGCCACTCTCAAAGGCATAGGAATGAGTTTACTATTGGGGGGGACACATGTTGGAAACCTGACAGATCGTTAAATACTCTGAGCAAAGCATAAAAAAATGCTATTTGATCTTTTGCTTTCTTCTTTTTTCAAATGTTTCTTGGAAAAATAGTGTTGTGTACACCTATATTATTGAATGTATAATTTACATATGTATATGTTTTATAATTGTAAGATGTGGGCAAACTACCAAACAAAATGGCTTTAGTCTTTTACCAAACATAATGACCATGTCATTCAGGAGGTTTTATTCAAACTCATAAAAAGACTATTAAAATAGGCTAAGCAGGAGGAAATAAAAGCATGAATAACCATCTCCAGTTCAGTCTGTGACACAAATGGTCTCAACTTAGAGATGTTTCTTAAAAACAAATAAAGAACTGATATTGATACTGATCACGTGTCTATCGCCATAAATATTATTTATTTATTGCCAAGCCCTAAGATGTATACATTATATACAGCTGTGTTCAAAATAATAGCAGTCCAACATGACTAACCAGATCAATCAATATTTTTGGTAGAAATCATATGCATGGAGTTCTGCTCCTGATTCATACTGTGTGTAGTTAAGTTATAGTTTTATTAAACAAGGCCCATCAAGGCCAAACTGTTATACTCTCTTGTGGTTTCCTGTCCTACTCACTCATCTCTGGTGATTTTACCAGTATAGTCTAGTACAGGGGTCGGCAACCAGCGGCTCCAGAGCCGCATGTGGCTCATTCAGGCTTAATCTGAGTATTGAAGTGCATTTTATTTTTGTCAGTTCGGTTTTTGTTGTAGTTTTAAATTGGAACATTATTGTGATCTTGAAATATTAAAATGAAATCATTTTATTTATTTATTTTCATTTCTCAATATATGCTTCACTCGCAGTAGCCGCTACATGCAGCATAGTAAAGCTCAATTTTCTCAATACTTTTCTATTGGGGCACTTCATACATTAAGTGACTTAACATCCTGATTATGCAGGTCACATTTACATATTCGGTATTGATGGATTCAGCACAACCTCACTTTTCCAACAAGCCATCATGTGTTTCTATGACAAACCTTGGCAAAGCAATTGCAAAGTAATTGAAAACATTTTGCATAGATGTTTTTTCCATGTTCGCCTATTTTAGGTATATGTTCCAAGGTCTCTATACTTTAAGATATACCCATCCAGTTTTTTTTAGTGGGTAAAGCAAAATCCTGACTACATACATGTCTATTCTGAAAGCTCTCAAGCCTTGTGTTATTAATCTACATCAGTTTTTGTGGGTTAACCCCCATGCGGACAGGCTGTGCTTGAGTTCTTTTTTTAGTTTTGGGGTATAATCAGAATCAGAATCAGAATCAGAATACTTTATTGATCCCAGAGGGAAATTTCTGTTGTTACAGCTGCAACCGTTTCATTTAAATGAATAAAACCAAAACAAAATAACATACACTAAAGGCATAAAAATATAAAACTAAAGAGATAATTTGGCTATATATACATCTAAATCTAAATCTATACACATATAAAACTTGTGAGTGCAGTGTCTGTGACCGTAGACATAATCTGGACTATACGATAAGTATTTATATCTGTTTTGCATATGTACATAATAAAATAGGTGTGATTATATATATGTTCAGTCTTTTTTTTTATAATGAATAAGTGTACAATGTATATGGACAATTTTATGTACAATTGCAGGCACACATACCAAATGAATACTGATAAATGAATACTGATAAATGAATGACACTGGTGAACCACAGTGTCACCTATTAAGGGAGGAGTTATAGAGTCTGATGGCCACAGGTAGAAATGACCTCCTGTAGCGCTCTGTGGTGCATTTTGGTGGGATGAGTCTTGCACTGAATGTGCTCCTTTGTCCCATCACTGTGTTGTAGAGTGGGTGGGAGCCATTGTCCATAATGGCCTGCAGCTTAGACAGCATCCTCCTCTCCGACACTGCCATAAGCGAATCCAGCTCCACTCCCACCACATCACTGGCTTTGTGGATCAGTTTATTGAGTCTGCTGGCATCTGCCGCCCTCAGCCTGCTGCCCCAGCATGCAACAGCATAGAGGATGGCACTCGCCACCACAGACTTACAGAAGATCCTGAGCATAATCCAGCAGATGTTGAAGGACCTCAGGCATCTCAGAAAATAGAGACGACTTTGGCCCTTCCTGTATAGGGCATCAGTGTTCTTAGCCCAGTCCAGTTTGTTGTCAATGTGGACTCCCAGATATTTGTAGTCCTCTACGGTGTCCTCCGATGGACATAGGGGCCACCGGTGCCTTGTCTTTCCTCAAGTCCACCACCAGTTCCTTTGTCTTTGTCACGTTGAGCTCTAGATGGTTCCGCTTGCACCATGTGGCAAAGTCCTTCACCGTCATCCTGTACTCGTCCTCATCACCCCTGCTGATACATCCAACTACTGCAGAGTCATCAGAAAACTTCTGAAGATGGCAGGTCTCTGAGCAGTAGCTGAAGTCTGTGGTGTAGAGGGTGAAGAGGAAGGGAGAGAGGACAGTTCCCTGTGGGGCTCCAGTGTTGTTAACTACTCTGTCAGACACACAGTGCTGCAGGTGTACATACTGTGGTCTGCCAGTCAGGTAGTCAACAATCCAGGACACAAGGGGGACATCTACCTGCATCGCTGTCAACTTATCACCCAGAAGAGCAGGCTGAATGGTGTTGAATGCACTTGAAAAGTCAAAGAACATGACCCTCACGGTGCTGGCTGGCTTATCCAGGTGAGCATAGACTCGGTTTAGCAGGTAGATAATGGCGTCCTCAACTCCCAGGTGGGGCTGGTAGGCGAACTGGAGGGGGTCCAGAAATGACTGGACGATGGGTCGGAGCTGATCCAGGATGAGCCTCTCCATGGTCTTCATTACGTGGGAAGTCAGTGCCACTGGCCTGTAATTCTTGACGTCACTGGGTTGCGGCATCTTCAGGACAGGAACGATGCAAGATGTCTTCCACATCACAGGGACCCTCTGAAGATTCAGGCTCATGCTGAAGACATGGTGCAGTACTCCACAAAGCTGAGGGGCACAGGCTTTAAGCACCCTGGGGGTGACCCCGTCAGGGCCTGCAGCCTTGTTTGTGTGGAGTCTCTTTAGTTGTCTTCTCACCTGGTCAGCAGTGAGACTAACTGTAGAGGTGGCGGGTGGGGGAGGGGTGGAGACGTCAAGAGGACCATCACAGGAAGGAGGCAGGCTATTGTGAGGTGGGGGGGGGTGGGGGTGGAATGGACTTCTGGAGACCGGGAGCAGAGGGTTAGGGTTAGGGTTAGGGTTCATATAGGGGAGACCTTAGAGATGAGGAAAAACATGGTTGGGTCTAGTTCTACCTCCGGTAGGAGTATCTCGAAAACTAAAGCACTTTCTGGCAGTTTGTCACTAAGCTAATATAACTACATGGCAAATAATTTACCAGTAGGTGTAGTAGAGTCATAGAAAACCAACAGACCCAACATTCATGAGATGCATGCTCCTGAGTCTGTGTAATTGAATAATTAATTGAAAGGGGCGTGTTAAAAAAATAGCAGTATAGAGTCCAATCAGTGAGGTCATTCATTCTGTGAAAAAAGAGGTGTCAATCAGGTGGCCCTTATTTAAGGATGAAGCCAAAACATGTTGTACATGCATTTCTCACTGAAAACCTGAGAAAAATGGGCCATTCCAAACATTGTTCAAAAGAACAGTGTTCTTTGATTAAAATGTTGACTGGAGAGGGGAAAACATAAAGAAGTGCAGAAAACAATAGGCTGCTCGGCTAAATTGATCTCCAATGCTCTAAAATGGAAAGCAAAGTCAGAGAGACGTGGACAAAAACGGAAGACTACCATTCAAATGGATCGAAGAATACCCAGGATGGGAAAGACTCAGCCAATGATCAGCTCCAGGGTGATCAAAGACAGTCTGATGTTACCTGTGAGTACTGTGACAATTAGAAGACGCCTGTGTGAGGCTAATCTGCCGGCAAGAAGCCCGCATAAAGTCCCACTGTTAAAAAAAAGGCATGTGCAATTTGCCAAAGAACACATCGACTGGCCTGTAGAGAAATGTAGAAACATTTTGTGGACTGATGAAAGTAAGATTGTTCTTTTTGGGTCCAAGGGCCCCAGACAGTTTGCCAGACGACCCCTAAACACTGAATTCAAGCCACAGTACACAGTGAAGCATGGTGGTGCAAGCATCAATGATATGGGGATGTTTCTCTTACTATGATGTCTGGCCTATTTATCGCATACCATGGATCATGGATCAGTTTGCATATATCAAAATACTTGAAGAGGTCAAGTTGCCTTATGCTGAAGAGGAAATGCCCTTGAAATGAGTGTTTCAACAAGTCAAAGACCCCAAACACACCAGTAAGGGAGCAGCATCTTGGTTCCAGACCAACAAAATTAAACTTATGGAGTGGTCAGCCCAATCCCCAGACCTTAATCCAATAGAAAACTTGTGGGGTGACATCAAAAATGCTGTTTCTGATGCAAAACCAAGAAATGCAGAGGGATTGTGGAAAGTTGTCAAATCATCCTGGGCTGGAACATCTGTTCACAGGTGCCAGAAGTTGGTCGACTCCATGCAACACAGATGTGAAGGAGTTCTCAGAAATAGTGGTTATGGTGCTAAATATTAGTTTAGTGATTCACAGGAATGCTAATTCCTAAAGATTTTTCAGTTCATAAAGTGAATATTTGAGTTTATAAAGAAAAATGCAGACACTGCTATTTTTTGAACAGCCCAACATAATTTTTTCTTAATTTCCTGTAAAGTAATTGGAAAATTTATACATTTTTCTACATGTTTTGATCTAGAATATAATGTGCAGTGTTCCCAATGCCTGTAAACCATTATAAGGATTCTGAGCGTTATTCATGTTTTTGAATGCACTGCTATTATTTTGAACACAACTGTATCTCATATGCTGTGAACTTTGTTTACAGCATCCCCTAACCATAACAGTAAAAGTTTTCACTAATTTATTTTAAGATGTCACCTCAAGCCCTTTTCCTGTCTCCTTTGTGCTGCATTGCTGCTCCTAAACATATAAAATAGTTTCAGAGCTGAGGTACAGCTCCTGAGCCTAAAGGTGGCTCATTTTATACTAAAGAAGAAAAAAAATCCATTTATTGGTCACTATGGTCACTAACCCATAAGTACTGTGGAAATAATGAAAAAATTATTGAAAATTTTAGACTCTCCTATTCTCTGCGGGTTTCGAGGGATCTTTCAGGAATGGTGATGCTCTTTTCTGGAGAACTGATTGGTAATGGGCGGTGTTTTCATACCTGCTGATCTCTATGTTACCAAAGCAATTTACCCCGGTGAAAAGTGAGCCACTGTCATAGTACAGAAATCCCTGGGTTAATCCCAAGGTTATCTGGACCCTATTCCAGGAAGCAGCTTTAGCAAAAAACTCTGGGTTTGTTAACCCTAAAATGAGGAGAACTCGGGTTTACTGTTCCAGAAAGAGACTGTGCGTAACTGTGCATCAGTTACCAGGACAACAGACTCTGTGAATGTTAACCTGGGCTTTATTCCAGGAAGCATGTTCAACAAACTCAACAAACATACACTGACTTGATCAATTCTCATATTGGAGCCGGGTCGCGGGGGCAGGAACCTAAGCAGAGAAGCCCAGGCTTCCCTCTCCCCAGCCACCTCCTCTAGCTCATCCGGGGGGACCCCAAGGCGTTCCCAGGCCAGCCGAGAGATATAATCTCTCCAGCGTGTCCTGGGTCTGCCGCGGGGCCTCCTCCCGGTGGGACATGCCCGGAACACCTCACCCAAGAGGCGGCCAGGAGGCATCCTAATCAGATGCCCGAGCCACCTCAACTGGCTCCTTTCGATGTGGAGGAGCAGCGGCTCTACTCGGAGCCCCTCCCGGATAGCTGCACTCCTCACCCTATCTCTAAGGGAGAGACCAGCCACCCTTCAAAGGAAACTCATTTCTGCCGCTTGTATTCGCGATCTTATTCTTTCGGTCACTACCCAAAGCTCGTGACCATAGGTGAGGGTAGCAACGTAGATCGACCAGCAAATCGAGAGCTTCGCTCTTACACTAAGCTCCCTCTTCACCACGACAGACCGGTGCAGCGTCCGCATTACTGCAGAAGCAGCCCCGATCCGTCTGTCGATCTCCCGCTCCCTTCTCCCATCACTCGTGAACAAGACCCCGAGATACTTGAACTCCTCCACTTGGGGCAAGAACTTGTTCCTGAGCCGGAGAGGGCACTCCACCCTTTTCCGGCTGAGGACCATGGCCTCAGACTTAGAGGTGCTGATTCTCATGCCGGCCGCTTCACACTTGGCTGCGAACCGTTCCACTGCGAGCTGGAGGCCACCCCCTGATGAAGCCAACAGGACCCCATCATCTGCAAAAAGCAGAGATGAGACTCTGAGGCCACCAAGGAAGAAGCCTTCCGCCACCTGGCTACGCCGAGAAATTCTGTCCATAAAAATTATGAACAGAATCGGTGACAAAGGGCAGCCCTGGCGGAGTCCAACACCCACAGGAAACGAATCCGACTTATTACCGGCTATACGGACCAAGCTCTCACTGCGGTTGTACAGAGACTGAATGGCCCGCAACAACGGGCCAGACACTCCATACTCCCGCAGGACCTCCCAGAGGATACCCGAGGGGCACGGTCGAATGCCTTCTCCAAGTCCACAAAGCACATGTAGACTGGTTGGGCAAACTCCCATGCGCACTCGAATATCCTTGAGAGGATAAAGAGCTGGTCCAGCGTTCCGCGACCAGGACGAAAACCGCATTGTTCCTCCTTGATCTGAGGTTCGACTAACAGACGGACCCTCCTTTCCAGCACCCTGGCATAGACCTTACCGAGGAGGCTGAGGAGTGTGATCCCTCGAAAGTTGGAGCACACCCTCCGGTCTCCCTTCTTAAAGATGGGGACCACGACCCCAGTCTGCCAATCCAGTGGCACTGCCCCAGATCTCCACGCGATATTGCAGAGGCGTGTCAACCAAGACAGCCCTACAACATCCAGAGCCTTCAGGAACTCAGGGCGAATCTCGTCCACCCCAGGGGCCCTGCCACCAAGGAGTTGTTTAACTGCCTCAGTGACCTCACCCCCAGTGATGGCCAGGTCATCCCCCTCGTCCGCAGACTCTGCTTCCACTACAGAAGGCGTGTCAGTGGGATTCAGGAGGTCCTCGAAGTATTCCTTCCACCGCCCGACTATAGCCTCAGTTGAGGTCAGCAGCTCCCCACCCGCACTATAAACCGTGTGAGTGGAGCACTGCTTTCCCCTCCTGAGTCGCCTGACGGTTTGCCAGAATCGCTTCGATGCTGTCCGAAAGTCTTGTTCCATAGCCTCACTGAACTCCTCCCACACCCGAGTTTTTGCGTCGGCCACTGCCCGAGTTGCGTTCCGCTTCACCTGTCGATACCTGTCAGCTGCCTCCGGAGTCCCACAGGCTAACCAAGCCCGATAGGACTCTTTCTTCAGCTTGATGGCTCCCTTCACCTCCGGTGACCACCATCTGGTTTGGGGGTTACCACCACGACAGGCACCAACCACCTTGCAGCCACAACTCTGAGCAGCAGCCTCAACAATGGAGGTGCGGAACATGGTCCATTCGGACTCAATGTCCTCAGCCTCCCTCGGAATGCTGTCGAAGTTCTGCCGGAGGTGGGAGTTGAAGATCTCCCTGACTGGGGCTTCTGCCAGGCGTTCCCAGCGCACCCTCACAATACGTTTAGGTGCACCAGGTCTGTCCAGCATCTTCCCCCGCCACCTGATCCAACTCACCACCAGGTGGTGATCAGTTGACAGCTCAGCTCCTCTCTTCACCCGAGTGTCCAAAACATACGGCCGCAGATCTGATGATACGATTACAAAATCGATCATCGACCTGCGACCTAGGGTGTCCTGGTGCCATGTGCACTTATGGACATCCTTATTGTAAAAAAGGCTGTTCCGGGGGAGATTCAGCACGGGAAGTATCAGGAGACCTGGCTCGCTCTCTTCCTGCTGACGGCGGAGGGATTGAGAGCCGCCTGCGCATGAGCTACACAGGACGCGGTAGTTCAGCTGCGCCGGCTACGAGCGGAACGGGTGAAGAATATCGACTGTCAACCCAGACGGAGATTGGTGCAGCGGCCAGTGGACTGTGTGCGTCTATTTCAAGTAAGGACTGGGGTTGGGAGTAATAGCTTAAGATGGTGTAGCATCTACGCCCTGGACTGCCGTGATGTTGCTAACTGCTAGCCCAAGGAGCGCGTTATTTCCGGCGCAGCATGTTAAGGTTGTATTGTATTATATTGTGTTGTATAGTATTGTTATCTGTTAGACTGGGCTGGTGGCTGGTTTAGAGGGGTAATTATACGGAGATTCCCTACATTTTATGTGATCGCGGGACGCACCCGTGCCGCGCATTAATCAGAGTAATTAGCAGAGTGAATGCCACTCCGAGTGCGACTGTAAGCGGTCATGTTTGTGTTCACTTCAGAGACCAGCAGAGGGTGCCACTGGATCGTTGTAAAGAGTATACCTACTAGTTATGTGCATTATATGTTAAGTCTGGGGAGTAAGGTTATTTACTGAGCTATGGTTGCTGTGTTAAACCTGTTACATATGTGATTTGTTATGTTTAGATTGTAAGGCTGCGGGGTGTACTCACATGTGCATTTGTTATGATGTAATTTTCATATAGTTAAACCTGTTTTGGTGGTTCTTGTTGCAGACCACACAAATACCCACACACCTGCACCCCCGCAGACCCATACTACTGACCCTATGCGACCACAACCTGGTGGAGCTAAGAACAGCTGTAACTGTCTTGGTGGTGGAAATAAAGCAAAATAAAGCGAGCAAGACATCCGTGTGGTTCTGACCGATCACCTGCTGCGGGTCCCAATTCAATAATCTGGCATTAGTAGTGTAGAGGAGGCAGACTGCCCCAATAAAGTGGTCCTTCGAGCCGGATGAGGAGTCTACAGCAGATAAGGATGTCTACAGCACAGGAAGACGAGGTGGGTATGTGTGTCAGGAGGCAACAATCCCTCCCCGCATATCCGGACAACGATGACCGATCTGGGTTCCCAGCCAGATCGGGGCCACCACCAGGCATGGAGACTCCTTCCTCAACGCAGGATAAATTGGGAGATGGAGACCACCACAGCAGATACTTCACACGCTCGGCCTCCCCGATTAGCCAGGAACCCCATAGCCCAGAGCAGGGGAGGAGAGAACGTCATGATCTCGAACTGGAGAGGGACAGCCTTCTAGCATCGGTGGAGAAGCTGAGACTCCAAAACGAGCAGCTCAGGGTCAAGCTTGAGCACCACGGCTTGGTGGAGGGGTATCGGCAGGGGGCTCCCCAGGGGACACTGCACAGTACAGGTTCCGGCTTTAGAGCCACAGCCTTGCGGCCAGGCTCTCCAGAGGGTTTTCTTAGTGGGGCCGTATCATATCCACAGCATGCGGTCAGAGGTCCCGACCAATATTGGGGGAGACACGACTTTCCGTCTGACCCAGGGCGCGTGGGGCCCTACGCTTCACGTAGGGTACCCAGGACAGGAGGGGAGTATTACACCAGCGATGGCCAGGAATGGTGGCGCAGGGACTCCCCCGAGCAGAGACGGGGCTACAGCCCTGAACGGGGGTGGGGTCCGGGTCATGGACCGGAACGGCACCAATCCAGCTTCCAATACATGGGCCCACCGGGTGGGCGAGAGAGCGTGTATAGGGGGCCGGCGCCTACCATCCCAGATTTCAGCCGCCCGAACCCTAGGGAGTTTGCGAGACTCCGAATGGCTCTGGAGAACCTGCTGCCAGAGGGAGCTTCGGAACGCTTTAAGTTCCAGATATTAGTTGACCATCTGAAATTGGAAGAGGCACTGCTAGTCGCAGATTCCTATACCAATTCGGATTACCCCTTCACGGACACTATGGCCGCCTTGAATCGGCAGTATGGGCAGGCGCACCAGCTTGCTCTGCAGCGCATCGCGGAGCTCATGGATGGGCCCAGCATCCTAAGTGGGGACATTAAATCCTTTAGGTTGTTTGCCTTGAATGTCCGCTCGCTGGTGAGCATGTTAGAGCAGCTGGGGCAGAAAGGATGGGTGGAGCTGGACTGTGGTTCACATGTCACCCGCCTGCTGGGTAAGTTACCGCACGAGCTCAGATCTGGGTTCAGACGGTATATACACCCTCTGCGGATCCCGATCCCCACGCTTCGGGATCTGGCTCACTGGTTAGAGTATGAGCTCCAGATCCAAGATGATATCGCACAATACCGCCCCAAGAAAGATATTGATGCCAGGCCCAAAGACCTCCGGCCTGCTACGAGGCTACCTACCAAGGCTTCCATTCTCATGGTAGGTACCGAAACCAAAACCGAGGGAGGTGCCGCTAAAGGGCTAGGCCAGAGTGCGAAGAAATTCTGCCCATTCTGCGACAATGACAAGCATTCGCTGAATAACTGCTCAAACTTTAAGTATCTGAGCACAGCGCAGAAGCGTAGTTGGATACAAGAGAATAACCGTTGCTGGAGGTGTGGTAGGGAGCACAGAGCCTCAGAGCCTGAAGATGCTCTGTAAGTCCTGTAATAATAGGCATCTCCTCGCCCTGCATTATCTTAATGCACCAGCCAGTGGGAAAAAGGACGGAGGCGATAAGAGGTCAGACATTGGGGCGGCTGAGGCCAGTGAGGCCACACCTACCCCAGCGGTAGAGGAGGTGTTCTACATCGGCAAACCCCCGCAGGGGAGCCGCGTGTTACTTAAAGTCACCAAGGTCATTTTGCGGCATGGCACTCAAACCATGGAGACTTACGCGGTGCTTGACGACGGGTCAGAGCGCACCTTACTGCTGGACCCCGCTGTACAGCAACTGGGGCTCCAGGGCCAGCCCGAGGACCTGCCCTTGCGGACGGTGAGACAGGAGCAGCATGTGCTTACAGGAGCATCGGTCGCGTTCTCCATCTCACCAGTGGGCTGTCCAGATAAGGTGTACCGCATAGAAGGGGCCTTCACGGCACCGAAGCTGGGACTAGGGCAGCACACCTATCCGGTTAAGGCGTTGAAGCGCAAGTACCGGTATCTGAAAGGGGTTCCTATCCCATCATTCAAAGATATTGTCCCATTGCTGCTGATTGGCTCAGACTACCCCCACCTGGTGACCCCAGTTGAGTCGGTAGTCCTGGGGCCCCCCGGGGCACCTGTGGCAGTCCGCACTCGCCTCGGGTGGACACTACAGGGGCCAACCAATAATATCAAGGCGTATCTTCGTGAGCAGCATTGCCTGTTCACCAGTTATAGAGCCCCACCAGCCGACATTCAGCAGCATGTCGAGAAACTGTGGCAGTTGGATGTGCTGCCATGGCGAAATGAGAAGGCTAGTATGAGGTCGCGACAGGATCAGGAGGCTCTTAGCAGTTTGGAACAAGGGACTGTGCGGGTCGAGGTGAACGGCATTTACCGTTATGCTACCCCTCTACTGCGCGTCCAAAACTTCCCGAACCTGTGGGCACCTAAGGAGGCGGTGTTGCCTCAGCTCAGGAGTACTGAGAGGCGTTTGGCTAAGAACCCTGACATAGCCCGAGTCTACAACGCCGAGATCCAACGACTCGTGCAGGCCGGTTATGTCGTCAAGCTACCACTTGACCAGGGCCAGACTGTTAACAGTTGGTACATCCCGCATCACCTGGTTGAGCACAATGGCAAGCATCGAGTGGTTTTCAACTGCTCTTTCCAATTCAAAGGGGTCGATCTGAATGAGCTTCTGCTTCCTGGCCCAGCACTCGGCCCTACCCTACTCGCTGTTCTCCTACGTTTCAGAGAACACAGCATGGCCTTTAGCAGTGACATAAAGGGCATGTTTCATCAGGTTAGACTCTTACCAGCAGATCAACCTTTACTCCGCTTTGTGTGGAGAGACCTCAAACGGGATGAACCGCCCACGGTATATCAATGGGCCGTGCTTCCCTTCGGTACGACCTGTAGCCCCTGCTGTGCAATCTACGCCCTGCAGAGGCACGTTACCGATCACACGCGGCCCGGTGATCCAGTGAGGGACGTGGTACTGAGGAACTTCTATGTGGACAACTGTCTACATAGTGTGGCCTCAGTGGACCAGGCGAGGTCTATTATCCAACAGTTGCAGTCTCTTCTGGTTGAGGGGGGCTTCGAGCTGCGCCAATGGGCTAGTACGCATCTGGACACCATCCGTCACATCCCAGCGGAGCTGAGATCAGCAGGTGCCGAGAGATGGATAGCCCAAGGGCACCCCGGCCAGGCCGAGTCCGCCCTAGGCCTGCAGTGGAACTGCCATCAGGACATCCTGTCCTTCAAACATCGGGCATCCCTGACGAGGCCAGATTGCATAACGCTGCGCTACATTTACCGAGTGCTAGCGAGCCAATATGACCCCCTTGGGTACCTTGTATCCTACACAACCAGGGCCAAGGTCATCGTCCAGCATTTGTGGGAGAAGAAGCGAGACTGGGACGATCCCGAGCTTCCCGAGCACCTGATTGCTGCATGGCGAGGGTGGGAGAAGGAGTTGTTGCATTTACCGAATATAACCCTTCCCAGGTGTTACACTAGTCCACCATTAGACACCATGGACTGTCAGCGGGAGATACATGTGTTCTGCGACGCCTCCGAACAAGCCTATGGCTCGGTAGCCTACCTCCGGTCGGAGAGGCCCGGGCAGGGGGTGGAGGTAGCCTTTGTCACTGCTAGATCTAGAGTTGCTCCCAGGAAGCAGCAATCGATCCCGCGTCTAGAACTATGTGCGGCCTTGACAGGAGCCCAAGTGGCCCAGCTCCTCAAGACTGAGCTCACGTTCCCTGTACAACGAGTGGTACTGTGGACGGACTCGACCACAGTCCTAACCTGGCTTCAGTCAGAGTCGTGCAGGTACAAGGTGTTCGTCGGCACACGTGTGGCCGAAATTCAGGATCTCACGAAGGGAGACACGTGGAGGTATGTAGAGTCGGCCTCCAACCCTGCTGATGATATAACCCGTGGGAAACCTCTTCCCACCCTAACACCCGAGAGTCGGTGGGCTCGGGGGCCGGGGTTTCTGGGGAGTAGCCCGGATGTATGGCCGGCAACTCCGCCTCTTCAGATTAGTGCAGAGGAATGCGAGGAACGCAAAAGAACGATTTTCTGCGGTCTTACTACCGGGGGGGGTCTCCTGCCTGATGCAACCCAGTTCTCTACCTTCAGAGAGCTGCTCGCCACGGCTATTCAGAGCCTCCACGGGGCGGCCTTGACCAGCGCCACGGCTGAGGATTACCACCAAGCTCAGCAATCCTTGCTACGTCAGGTGCAGCTGGATTGCTTCCCCACGGATTACGCCCAACTGCAAGCCGGTAAGCCGGTTGCTAAGAACAGCCGCCTGATTACCCTGGCCCCTGAATTTGAAACTGGTGACCAGCTCATCCGGGTAGGGGGTCGTCTTCGCCACAGTAGTCAGCTAGAGCCAGATGCGGTGCATCCAGTTGTACTGGATGCCAAACATCCGATCACCCGTTTGCTGATCCAGGACTATGACCAACGATTGCATCATCCAGGACCGGAGTGAGTCTTCGCTGAGATTCGTCGTAAATATTGGATCCCAGGAGGCAGGGAGGCCATCCGGCATCTCCAACGGAAGTGCTCTGAGTGTCAGAAATGGAGGGCCAAGCCACAAGTCCCTAGAATGGCTGACCTGCCCCCCTCGAGACTTCGCTTGTATCAGCCGGCCTTCTACTCTACAGGAGTTGATTGCTTCGGGCCCTACTTGGTGAAGATCGGTAGGAGGACTGAGAAGCGCTGGGGGGTTCTGTTTAAATGCCTGACCACCAGGGCGGTACATATTGATCTGCTCTCGCACCTGGATACAGACGCCTTCCTGATGGCATTAAGACGTTTCATAGCCAGAAGAGGCAAACCTTTCGAGCTACTCTCCGACCAAGGAACCAATTTTAGAGGGAGCAATCGAGAACTGCAGGAGGCTTTCATGGCCCTCGCACCAGACCTCCAGACCCAGCTGGGCCCTCAGCAGATACGGTGGAGGTTCAACCCGCCTATTGCACCCCACTTCGGGGGCTGCTGGGAACGTGAGATACGATCTGTGAAGCAAGCGCTTCAAGTAACCCTGGGAGCCCAGTCGGTCACTGAAGAGGTATTGAGGACTCTGTTAGTGGAGATTGAAGGAATCCTTAACTCCAAACCCTTAGGCTACACTTCAACAGACATCGCAGACCCAGACCCGGTCACACCTAATACCTTGCTAGTCGGACGTCGGGACGCTTCGCTCCCGCAGGTGGTGTACCCTTCCTCAGAGCGCCTGAGCAGTAAACGTTGGCGCCATAGCCAGCTGCTGGCCGATCATTTCTGGAAACATTTTATCAGTTTCTATCTGCCTGGTCTTCAAGTCCGGCAGAAGTGGAATACAGAGAATCCAAACTTGCAGCCTGGCAAGACGGTTCTCGTTGTGGATCCTCAATTCCCACGTGCCCTGTGGCCGGTGGGTAAAGTAATCGGTGTCACGCCTGGACGTGATGGGAAAGTGCGGTCAGCGGAAGTGAGGGTGGGGGATAAGACCTACACTCGCCCTGTTGCCCGGCTCATCCAGCTCCCAGCTATCCCGGAATAGATATTACCCTTTGACAAGGAGAACGGTGGAGGCCCCTTTTTTTTGGATGTACAGATTTCCTTCCGAAATCTGGGGGCGGCTGTAAAAAAGGCTGTTCCGGGGGAGATTCAGCACGGGAAGTATCAGGAGACCTGGCTCGCTCTCTTCCTGCTGACGGCGGAGGGATTGAGAGCCGCCTGCGCATGAGCTACACAGGACGCGGTAGTTCAGCTGCGCCGGCTACGAGCGGAACGGGTGAAGAATATCGACTGTCAACCCAGAGGGAGATTGGTGCAGCGGCCAGTGGACTGTGTGCGTCTATTTCAAGTAAGGACTGGGTTTGGGAGTAATAGCTTAAGATGGTGTAGCATCTACGCCCTGGACTGCCGTGATGTTGCTAACTGCTAGCCCAAGGAGCGCGTTATTTCCGGCGCAGCATGTTAAGGTTGTATTGTATTATATTGTGTTGTATAGTATTGTTATCTGTTAGACTGGGCTGGTGGCTGGTTTAGAGGGGTAATTATACGGAGATTCCCTACATTTTATGTGATCGCGGGACGCACCCGTGCCGCGCATTAATCAGAGTAATTAGCAGAGTGAATGCCACTCCGAGTGCGACTGTAAGCGGTCATGTTTGTGTTCACTTCAGAGACCAGCAGAGGGTGCCACCGGATCGTTGTAAAGAGTATACCTACTAGTTATGTGCATTATATGTTAAGTCTGGGGAGTAAGGTTATTTACTGAGCTATGGTTGCTGTGTTAAACCTGTTACATATGTGATTTGTTATGTTTAGATTGTAAGGCTGCGGGGTGTACTCACATGTGCATTTGTTATGATGTAATTTTCATATAGTTAAACCTGTTTTGGTGGTTCTTGTTGCAGACCACACAAATACCCACACACCTGCACCCCCGCAGACCCATACTACTGACCCTATGCGACCACAACCTGGTGGAGCTAAGAACAGCTGTAACTGTCTTGGTGGTGGAAATAAAGCAAAATAAAGCGAGCAAGACATCCGTGTGGTTCTGACCGATCACCTGCTGCGGGTCCCAATTCAATAATCTGGCATTAGTAGTGTAGAGGAGGCAGACTGCCCCAACACTTATGTTCGAACGTGGTGTTTGTTATGGACATACTGTGCTTTGCACAGAAGTCCAATAACAAGACACCATTCGGGTTCAGATCGGGCAGGCCGTTCCTCCCAATCACGCCCCTCCAGGTCTCACTGTCATTGCCCACGTGAGCGTTGAAGTCTCCCAGCAAGACTATGGGGTCACCAGATGGAGCACTCTCCAGCACCCCGCCCAGTGACTCCAAAAAGGGTGGGTACTCTGAACTGTCATTTGGCGCATAAGCGCAAACAACAGTCAGGACCCGTTCCCTGGCCCGAAGGCGCATGGAAACTACCCTCTCGTCCACCGGTGAAAACTCCGACGTACAAGCAGCAAGCCGGGGGGATACAAGAATACCCACCCCAGCTCGCCGCCTCTCACCGAGGGCAACTCCAGACTGGAACAGAGTCCAGCCCTTCTCCAGGAGACTGGTTCCAG
This sequence comes from Archocentrus centrarchus, assembly GCF_007364275.1. Classification (NCBI taxonomy): domain Eukaryota; kingdom Metazoa; phylum Chordata; class Actinopteri; order Cichliformes; family Cichlidae; genus Archocentrus; species Archocentrus centrarchus. The sequence continues at coordinate 6,109,071 of NC_044351.1, forward strand.
AGCCCAGGCCATGCGTTGAGGTGAGCCCAACTATATCTAGCTGGTATCTCTAAACCTCACGCACTAGCTCAGGCTCCTTCCCCACCAGAGAGGTGACATTCCATGTCCCAATAGCCAGTCTTGATAGCCGGGGATCGGTCCGCCAGGGCCTCCGCCCTCGGCCACCGCCCGACACACACTGCACCCGACCCCTATGACACCTCCTGCGGGTGGTGGGCCTACAGGAGGGTGTATCAGTTCATATCACAGATAAAAGGACACAAAGTGCGTACTTGTCGTCTTGCTCTAATCAATGTCTGTGTTTCCCTCTGTGCTGCACACAGATGCTGGAGTAGTTTGGTTTGGACCGTAAAACTTATTTGCAGCACAAGAAAGGAGAGCGTGTTCTCCCACGTTTGCGCGCTTCGGCTTCCGTGTCCAGACGAGGACCCGCCCACACTCATACCTAAAGGAGCAGTTCACAGAAACGCGGTGGGAACGCGGGCCCGTTCTTAATCATTTCGCCGGTTCCTTGGGATCGGCACGGGAACTTGCTTTGGCTCTGGAACCTCGGCGGTGGGAAAGTAGCAATCCTGGTCAGTTTTGGATCCCTCCTGCTGTGCAAGTGGACTTGGACTTGTTTTGCTGATCTGTTACAGAGCCAATAATCCCATCAGGTAGATCCAGCAAAGCACCAAAATCACCAATTTAAGTGATTTTCAGTGGAAAATATGTCAAGATTAATACTCATAATTTCAGACACCATAACTTTTAAAATGTTGTCAGCATTTAAGTCACTTTATGACATTCCTTCTCATTTCTTACTCTTTTATCGTTTTATAGCAGTGGTTCCCAAACTCAAGAGTGCTGCAGCCCCTTAAAACCAGAAAATCCTATGAGGCCCCCCTCACCCCTGGTTGTCTGATAGCGCCAGCCAGTGAAATTTTCCTGGCTAGAAGCCTGTCTTCAGTCTTAACAAAGTACAAGAGAAAGTGTTGGATTTCCTTGAAAATTTGATTAAAAACATAAACAACAAAGGTTGCTGGCTGTAAATTGCTAATACTACCCAGTAATATGTAAAGTGCTAATGCCATTATGTGACCCACTTGCCACTGGGACATAAACTTCAATACAAGAGCAGTAAATTTAGGTCAGAGTAACGAGTAATATCACAAATTAACCACCTCCTATTACCAGTTTTAATTCACTTTTTATATAAATAAATACATTTATATAAATATGTAACTATGCAAACTTGTACTTTGGATTTCTGTTATTACTACAGCACCCTGCAGTACCGGTGCAGCCCACACTTTGGGAACCTCTGCTATTAGAATTTTTCCTCTTTTTTGTTTAATTTTTGTTATATATGTAAATTTACAGATCATTATATTTGTTCAACCTTCGTCATTGTTATGGTGTGTGCTTTTGATTGATAGATATCTGCATTTGTTTGTTTGTAAATATATTCAGTAAGGTTTTTGGGGAACAAAAAAAAAAAAAACGAAATGTAAGCCCCGCGAAGGACATCATTTCTTGCTACCTGGAAGCAGACGGCGCAAGTGCACTCAGTCTATGGACAGCACCAGTGAGCATAAAACATAGACATATATACAAAAACACCCAACTTACTACTCTAATTGTTGGCTAACGTTTTTGATACTATGAAGTTTTCCCAAATATAAAGGGCTGTGAAAGCAGGGGCTTTCTGCAGCTCTCAGAAGGAAAGTTTCTGCTAGCTGTCATCTATCAGGATCAAAGATGGAGCTGTTCACTCAGTCTTCTGTTTCCCAGCTCAGCTTCAAAGGGTAGGTTTATCACTAGGCTGCAAAGATTAGATAAGTCATTGTCACACTCTGCTGAAAATATTATTTACTTTCTGAATCTGAATGAATCAGTGTTGAATTTTGTATTACATTGTCATATAATGTAATAATGTAATAATATTTTACCCATAAAATTAGGCTGTGGCTACCCAGACATCTCAGATCTCAAAAAAGACTAGAGATCCTGACAGTCTACTGTTTCCAGCTCATCCAACTGTGCATAATCTGAGAGCCAGAGTCAATGAAGCCATAGCTAGGGTGGAGAGTCTGGAAAGGAAGAAGAGGAATGCACAGGACAGAGAAAGAAGAGCAAAGGACCCTCTGTGTGGCCTTCTACAGGATCTCAGAGGGAGGTAGCAGATAAATGAAGAGCTGAAAGAGAGGCTCGATTTATACTTTAATACAATTTATACTATGTTGTGATGTGTTGCCATACAAATAAAGATTGATAAAACAAAAGTTGGAAATAGTGCTCTGTTTTTGTTAAACCCTTTTAACCATGAAATTTGATTATTTATAATAGATTGTCATTATTACTACTTAACACAGTTACATAGTTTTTTTTGTGTGTGTGTGTGAATATTAGTTTCACAAAACATATTAGAAAATGTGTGAATGAGCCAGTAACTTAAAAGAAAGTTGTCGGAAGGCGCTTTAGGAAGTTCAGGACATTTACTTAAAAGGAAGATCTGCCACATCCAATATGGCGAATGCGCTGACGTATCGCAGCAACGGGCCGACCCACTCAATGCCGCGTCTACGTATATATGTTTATGATAAAGATAAGGTAAGATAAAACTTTAACGATCTCACGAAGGGGAAATTTACGCATTATGGACGTACAGTAGCTTCCTGATTTACTCGAAATTTCGAGTTATGGATGGCTATTTTGTTTAATGGCGGAAATAAGCTTACATCGCTCTCACCAGGGAGAAACAGAGGGAGAGAGAGAGCGAGCGACAGTGAGAACAGGCGTGACTCACCACCCGGAAAACAAGCGGTCGTACTTTCACATTAAAAGATAATCGCACTGGTAGAACCTTGAGGAAAAGCAAGTCACTCAGTTTCACATTGAATATTGATGTTACAGAAATCTATATAAATTAATTTAAATGTAAAGACAGCATGTAATTAATTAAAACGAGAATTAAATATTATTTGCCAGAAAAAATAATATGCATTTGAAACCACTTGATTAAATGAATTAAAAAAACGTGCAACTGTTGTTATAATGTAAATAAATCACTTCAAACGCATTGTTAGTAGACATTATTTCTCGGTTAAAATTACTGATGTCCATATACATAAGTACAAAATGAATCCGATATATGGTATAAAAATATAGGCAGCACTCTTGTCTCACAGTAAGAAGGTCGTGAGTTTGGATCCACCAACGGGCCTTCATGTGATTAGCTTAAAGGGTTTGGTATTAACATTGGTAGGGACATGATAGTGAGTGTGAATGGTTGTAGTATATCTTTCTGTGTTAGCACTCCGCCATTTTTCCTGTAGCAGCTGGGATAGGCTTCCCCCGTGATTCTGAATTGGATAAGCGGAAGAAGATAAGTGGAAGAAAATGGATAGCTGGACTTATCTGCCGCTTATATATATATTTTTTCTAAAATTAAATGTTTAGATTTAATAGTTATTTGTTCATATAATATATGGTTCCAAATCACAAACTCAAAAAATACCTTCAAACTTCAAACTCCTAAATCACGGAAAGGAAACGTCCACATATGTTACTTTTATGTTGAAATTGTGACAGGAAACAGATCGGTTTACAGACTATTCGAAGTTGCAGGTCTTCTCACCTCTGTGTGACACTCAGGTGTTGTCGGTGAACAGTTGGTACCTTTCATCGCTCGGACCGGTCGTGGTGAACAGAAACTGGTCAGTAAGATGAAATCGAGCTGCTGCTGCACGCGTAGTCCATTATCGATCGCGATGGTGTCGATAACTTGAAGTGTGCTGAGCCGAATTCGGAAGTGACCAACGTGGTAACAGACAGTGTAGGTTAAAGCCAGAGTGTTAGCTAAAATCAGGGCAGTACTCCTGGTGTGTGCCTCTATAAATAGATTGATGGATTTTGATCTGACAACGATTGTTAACCGCGTGGTAATTAACTTAAGAGCCTTATCGATCACTGAATAAATATGTACTTGATATACATGTTACCAAATGCTTACTTAACACAAACATATAATTCATCTATACGTTTATGTATTTCTAAAGTACTTGGCAAATGCACTGAGGTGTTGTTTAGCCTACCAAAATGAACCATGTAATTAAAGTTTTAAAATCCAGTGATATTTAATAATTTTAATTATGCACCAACGTCTTGTCTCCTTAAACATGTAGAGTGAAGTCACTGAAGCACAAGATTCAGTGGAGAGTTAATGGAAATAAAAAGCAGCCTGGTTGCAATTGTAGATGTAGTTTGCTCTACCGAACGGTAGAAGTAAGAAGAGAACAAACGTCTCACATACTCTGAAGTTTGCAAAATGAATGGTAGGCAGTGGTTGTTTGAAAATGTTTTAAGTCTGTAATTTGCTCAATAACTTACAGTGAGAGGTATTTTATTGGGAAGATGATGCCTCTTCTCATAAAATACTGTTGTTGAATCAGTGTTTGGAATTTGAGGGGGAGGAGGAGGTCCCCTTTTTCAGCTGAAAACAGTGTCTGTAATGTTAAGTAATGTAATAATATGTACTACATGCTTTTGTACTAATTATAGATGCAAACCAATACAAGCTTAAGGTCACAAACTACATTTTCTTTAAAAAAAAGTTTTATTTTTTCATCTTTTGTTCTTGCACACACATATAGAAAGCATGTAAATGCACCATGCCTCACTACCGCCACAAACACACTAATTCTGTGGAAAACATTGTGATATTAGAACACCTTAACTATAACAAAACTTTCCCCTAAGGTTCAGTTTGTTTCCTGTTACAGCTTTTGTTCCCATTCTTCACAATGTTAGCAATAATAATGTTAAAGTATTGCACTTGTTTTAAAGTAATCTTCATGTTGTTGGAACCATGTTTATTTGATTCTTGGTCTGTCAGAACCACCTGTTTATCAGTAGTTTTCTCCAAGCAGCAAACTTAACTTGACCTTTGACATCTCAGTCACACTCTTCCTTGCCTAACGTGTCTCAAGTTGCCCAGGTTTCTCTCTGCTTAAAACACTGTGTGGTCAGCAGCCTGTGGTTCTGTGTTTCTTTCTCAAGTAAGAGGAGGTGAAGTCATGTTCCGAATCATTCATCACCAAGGTAAGAGGATGTACAGTGGTCGCATGGGCCAGCGTTGCTATGAGCGGCACAGGGCCATCATAGCCATCCGCCGTGAGGATGTAAACCCCTGGGAGAGGAGGGCACCGCTGGCCCCGCGCCATGTCAAAGAGCTCACAAATGCTGGTGTCAAAGTCCTGGTCCAGCCATCCAACCGCAGAGCTATTCATGAGAAGGTGAGAGAAGGAACACTGATTTTCTGATTTTCAGTTTTTTAGGTATGCATTTTTACTTTTTTAGCTGTATGAAGGCAGTATTTACTAAGTCCACATTTGATGACTTTTAGGCATCTTCCCTTAACCTTGTCATATTCTGAAATGCATAGTTTATGGGAATAATAATGCACACAAGCTACAAAACAGATTAAAAACCATCTGCCAGCCATTCAGCCTGTACTTTGCTTTTAGTACTACATGAAGGCAGGGGCCATCGTTCAGGAGGACATTTCAGAGGCATCACTGATAATTGGAGTAAAGAGGCCGCCAGAGGAGAAGGTCATTCCTAGGAAGACGTATGCCTTCTTCTCACACACCATTAAGGCTCAGGAGGCTAACATGGGGCTCCTGGAGGACCTGCTGAAAAAGGTGAGCTCTGAAATACCCCTGTAGTGGTCCTGTTCTTGATGTGGCATTCTCTTCCCTTGCTAACCTTGAAGATAACAATTAATGTTGGAAGATTCAGCAGCGGCTGAATCTACAGGTCAATATGACCTTTTCTTCTTATAAGTAATATAAATGTGACTTCCTTCAATGTGACAGTTTCCTTCACCTAAGATAAAGAAAAATGATTAGCTCTTAGGTTTCATTGATTCTAGTCTCCTGGTCAGGAATTATTTATTATAAGAACTGAATGAAGTTAAAAGTGTTGTGTTAAGTATGTAAATGCAATAGCTTATGTATTAATCTTGCTGATGTATGATGTGTTTCAAAATGAAAAGGAAAAAACTTCTAAAAATAAAAAACAGTAACTTCAGCTCCCGTTCTTATAGATGAATTTCTGTCACAGACTGCCTTCTTTGTAGTTAAGACTTGATTAATTTATATAAATGTGAAATTATAAAGTAATTCAGACATTGTGTTGAGTGCAGAAAGAAGGCGGTTTAACATACAGAGTTAAACACAAGTAATGTCCTGATGGTCCAGGGGCCCAGGAGAGGTAAAGAGGTGTGTGAGGAAGGTGATTGGCTAACTGCTGGCAAATTTGGACCACTGACAGTGTTTCCACCAAAAATGTGTTTGTCTGTTAAGCAAGCTGGCTGCAGCAGTCGTTGGATAACTGATTTTTTTTTCTTGCACTCAATATTTTGATACTGAAGGAATGAAGTATGAAGCTCATGAAAGAATGATGCATTTTTAGTGTCATGAAAACACATCAGGAAGATTGGTGTTGCAGGACTTAACAGCATGAGCGTTTAAGGCAGGATTCATATGTACCTGTTAGTCCTCACAGTGGTCATGTCTGACATTTGGGGATGTTTTTGATGGCGTGACTGTCATAACAACAACAAACATCACAGGGCTGCCAAGCTCGCTTGTGCATAAAGGCAGTTCTGAAAGCAAAAGGGGGTCCAACCAGGTACTGGCTTTTATACCTAATAAAGTGGCTGGTTAGTGTATATGTATAGAATATGCATGTGTATAATTAACAGTGCTATGATGTGTGACACAAGACTGAGAGCATCTGTTTGTATTTGTTTCAGTTAAACCTCTTTTGAGAATGTGTTTATATTTACTTTAAATTGAAGGGCAGTTTCACTACTACCACTGACAGTCTGTGACTTGCCTTCCTCTTTGGTACCAGTCAAAAGTTTGGACACACTTTTGACTGGTACTGTATTTGAAAAATGTTTGAAGGAATTTGATGATCTGAAATTCAGATGAGTAATGCATCAACACAATAATAAAGCGTCTTTAGTAGTAAATAGGACTGCAGCTATTGAGCTTTTTAGTAATTGAGTATTCTATCGATTATTCCATCAGTTAAACGATAGAGTAATCGGATAAGAAATACTTATTAGCAGTTCATCTGCATATTTAACTTCCGTAGCTTAACTGCAGATTTTTCGCTGTGTGAAACAAACAGCAGTGGATGGAGTTGCTACAAACTTCTGTTTTCTTCACCATCTCGATCATGGCTCCACCTCTTTGTGCTTGCTGCGTGTGTGCAGACTGCACGTAAAACAACTGCTGCTTTTATGTTATCAGTTTTGTTGAAAATCTAGGCATTGCATGATCTTAATGTTGTAATGCTTTGTGTCCACGCCCATCCTCCTAAATACATTTCTATTGCAGGTCTATTTTTAGTTGCTAATTAAGGACTAAAGTATAAAAAATGTTTTGACACACGGACATGACCGGGGTGCGGGGTGGGGTGGGGGTGCGGGGTTGCTATTGCTAATGGTGGTGCCGGCTAGCAAACTGTGGTGTTAGTGAACCGTTCGGGTAGCTGACAACTGAAATTCTCAGCACAGAGAGCATAACACACACACACACACGTACACACACACACACACACACACACACAGACAGGTGTAGTGGAGGCATCTGTCAGCAACGATACACTTGGTGTTAAAGGGTCGTTTTTTCCGAATGATGGAAATCCTTCGCAGCGATGGAGAACTTTAATGCTGCTAATGTGGGTGAAATGCGTTGTAGCCCTAGTTTTGTAGTATATGTAGAAACAACTAGAGTGTGGACAAACACAATGACAAGTGCTACTGTAATTTGGGTGGGAAATGCATTACTGATTTGACAAGTGCATAAAGAGTGGTGTGAATGACATTCTTGTGAGAATGGCATCAAAGCAGTTGAAAGAAACTGTAATAGATTTGTTATTTTTTTCATATTTTGCACACTTAGATGTTCCAGATTATCAAAAATTTTTTTATAATAAACAAAGATAATTTCAGTAAATACAAAATGCAGTTTTTAAATGATAATTTAATTTTTTAAAGGAAAAAAGCTATCCAAGCCTACCTGGTTATATATGGAAAAAGCAATCCCCCCACCCCCCTTTGTTTCACAGTCACAATTTTGATTGTCCACATATTTTGGAAAGCTGAATGCAGTTTCACTAGCCACACTCAGGTCTGATCATTGCCAGACCTGTTGAATCAAGAAATTACTTAAATAGAACCTGTCTGACAAAGTGAAGGTAGGCTAAGAGGTCTCAAAAAGCAACACATCATGCCACGATCTAAAGAAACTCAAGAAAAGATAAGAAAAAGTTGTTGACAGTTATCAGTCTGGAACAGGTTACAAAGCCATTTCTAAGGCTTTGGCACTCCAGCAAACCACAGTGAGAGCCAATATCCACAAATGGAGAAAAAACTTGTAATAATGGTGAACCTTCCCAGGAGTGTCTGACCTACCAAAATTACTCCAGGAGCTAATCAGTGACTCATCCAAGACGCCACAGCAGAACCCAGAGCAATATCTAAAGAACTGCAGGCCTCCCGTACATCTGGCGTAAAACTAACACTGCTTTTCATCACACCAACACTCAAACATGGTGGTGGTAGTGTGATGGTCTGGGGCTGCTTTGCTGCTTCAAGACCTGGATGATGTGCTGTAATTCATAGAACCATGACTTATCAGTTTGTGCCCTGAAGCTGAGAAGAGTGAAGAGTGGGCCAAAATTCCTACTCAGTGATGTGTCAGTTATCACAAATATTTGACTGCAGTTCTTGCTGTCAAGGATGGCATAACCAGTTATTAGGTTTAAGGGGCAATTAGTTTTTGACATATTTTTTCCCCTTAATAAATGAAATCATTATTTAAAAACTTTTTTTTGTATTTAATTGGGTTATCTTTGTCTAATATTAAAATTTTTTCATGATCTGAAATGTGTGACAAATAAGCAAAAAACCCCTACAAAATCAGGAAGGGGACAAATAGTTGTTCACAACACTCTAAGTAGACTAAACCTGCAAATAGCTCAGTGGAAATACTGAAGTGGCTCATCATGCAGCAGCATTCTAGCTAGTGGCTGATCACCCTGCGCTGCGCTGGGCTGAGGTACTGTCGCGCCAGGCTAAGAATTTCAGCTGTTAGCTGTCAAGGGGGATAGCTAGCTGCCATTTGGCTCCCTAGCCATGCTTATTATTAGTACTTCTATATCTTTGTCACAGCAAGGCACAGGGAAAAATGGGAAAAAATTACCTGTAAAGAACTTCCTTTTTTTTTCTTTTTTTTTTTTAATCTGACTGAATTTATTTGGGCGCTATAAATTAGTTGATCTGTTAAAGAAAACACTGTCTGCTTTGAAAAATAAAAAAAAATCCAAATACATTATGATTTAAAAATAAAGAAGACCTGTGAATGAGTATGAAGTGTGTCCAAACTGATTGTCAAACAAAGAAAACAGATTCACATTAAGGGTTTTTTTGGTTTGAGTGAATAAATTATTTGATTAATGACTTTCATGTACAGTAAATAAAAGAAACACAGACATACCAAAGGCTTAATTTAATTCACCCATCCACCATCCATCTTATCCTTTTCAGGGTCACAGGGGGGGCTGGAGCCTATCCCAGCTGACACAGGGCGAGAGCAGCAAATTAAATTTTCTATTTAAATTCACACTCCTCAAAAATACTAACAAAGTTCCTTTTTTCTTTGTAGGAGGTCAGGCTCATCGATTATGAGAAGATGGTGGATGCTAATGGGTACCGGATTGTAGCATTTGGCCAGTGGGCTGGTGTCGCAGGTATGAAAGGCAGCTAAGGTTTTCTCATTTTGTTACTCATTTTCCAGGGCTGTTGAAATAGGTTTGCCCAGCAGCAAACTCGGATCAGTGGCGATAAGATCGTAGATGAAAGTGAATCAGCTGGACCTACATGAATTAGAAGAAAAAATCTGCTCAATCACATCCTGACTTTTATTTTATTTAAAATCCGTTATGGTTGTGTACAGAGGCCAAATTACAAAAACATGTATCATTGTCCGGGTGCCAGGGTGGCTCAGGACGTGAGCAGGCAACCATGTATGCTGCACGGCAGTGCGGTCGGCACAGGTTTGAGTCCCAACCTGTTGCCATTTACCGTGTGTCTTCCCCATTTCTCCTCTTGCTTTCCTGTCTCTCTCCACTGCAAAAAAACTGTCAAAGCCATGAAAGGGCCAAAAATATATATAAAAGAAAAAAGTGTCATTGTTCAAAAAATTGTGGTGATAACTGCGGTGTAGACAATGATAAATGTATTGCAAAAAACCAATTGTGATTAAATAAGAGTGCAAATAATTAGCCATTTTTCTTAAACTTTTTTAGGTCTATTATTAATTTTCTGAAAGTAATATTTTATTGTTTCAGCAATCTAGCTAGATAAAATTCACAGCTGGGCGATAGCTGTCCCCCTGGGCATCGGGCAACCACTTGCTAATGCTAATAGCTACGAGCACTTGCTAATTGTTTTAATAGCAAACGGTTCCAATAGCGAACCGGTTAAATTCTCGCCCCAGTATGATAGTACCTTAGCCCCGTGTTTCAGACATTTAGGGTGACTGTGGCACAGGAGGCTATCTCAAGTATGAGTTGAAGGGGCTGGTTTGATTCCCAGCCTCTTCATATGGTGAAGTGTCTTTAGGCAAGCCACTGAAACCCAAGTTGTTCTCAATGGCAGGCCAGCACCTTTTGTGGCCGCTCTGCCACCACTGGTGTGAATGAGTGAGAGAAACATGCTGGAAAATACTAGTAGAAGCACTAAGGCTAAAATGTGCTATAAGTGTAAACCATTTACATTTTGCTCATATTTTAGTGATATTTAGCTTAAGCCACAACTCCCTGAGCAGGCCTGATCTTGATTGATCTCAGATGTTAAGCAGGGTTGGCCTGGTTAGTACTTTGGCTTTTTGGGGTGGCTGTAGCTCAGAAGCAAGGTTAATATCTTTAATTAAAACAAATGAAATAATGAAAAGTGAAATTGAAAAAACATTTTTGTTAACTGAAATAAATAAAAATGTTAATTAAAAGGAAAAAAACAATAACTAACTGAAACTGTATTGTAAAATGAACTGAAACTATAGATAAAATGACCTCCGTTTTCACTTTTTTCATTCCTGAGTGTGCGTGCTCACCACGCTGATGTGCAAAGTAATGGCAGCAGTCTGCTGAGAAAGCAGCAGAGTCCCAAATGGGGTTTCTTTGAGTATGATAGCAAGACAGATAGAAGCGAGTGTCTTGTTGTGGCTGATGAAAAAATGTACAGAACACTCCCCAAGTGGAAAAACCACCAACATCAAAGTCCGCCTGAGAAGCGCGCACACAGCGGCTGAGGAAACTGCTCTGAACCTACACAGTAACCTGATGTGCACCTCTGGAGAAATGTAACTACAGGTCGGGTCCACACAGGCTGCAACATTGTGATTACCCTGTCAAGTCCACTTGTGCATTTCTGGCTACTTTTTGCTGCAGTGTTTGATTTTATCAGTCAGAGTGTAACAACAGGAATAATAATAATAAAAGCATCAAATTAAGGACTCACAAATGTCAGCAAATTCTGGGAGGGAGACTGCTGAAACTATCTAAATGGATGAGGTAATGACCAAAGTGGAAAAACAAAGGGATAAATATGTTTGCAGCCAAAAAAAACATGATCACAAAGAGCGAGGACCGAGGAGGGGAAAAAGGTGTTAATCAAGCAAGGTGTTAATCTTCACTGACGCTGAAGTTTATTGGGAGTTTATTATAGGGTTTATTGGGTTTTGGAGTTTGTTTTTCTTCACGTTTCTCCCTGTTGATGTTCACGTGTGTCCTTAGTATTACACACATTTAACACGTAATGCTTGTGAACAGTTGGTTGTTGAATACAATTTTTTAAAGCTGTCTTTTGTCAAGTTTTTATTACACAATTGTCATTCTTGCACCTGAAAAAGTATGAAAAAACTAAACCTAATACTAAAACTAACAAAAACTAAGTTAAAACTAAGCATTAAACAAAAATAAAGACTAATAAAAATGAGCAAAACCACTCTGAAGACTAACTAAATCTAACTGAATTAGAGAAAAAAGTTAAAATGAAATAAAACTAAACTATAATGTAAAATCCAAGCATTCAGGGGTAGAAAAAAATGCTTGGGTGAATGAGGTATGTTGTATAAAGTGCTTTGAGTGCTCAAGTAGAGGAGAAAATCACTATGTAAGAACCAGTCCATTTACCGTTTTTTCCCAGCATTTTGTTGTTGTTATTATCTGTCTTCCTAATTTGCATACTGATTTCAATTCACATAATAGCCATCAGAGCATATATCAGTTATATTGTGTCAGATGTCATTATTAAAATACCACAGCCAGATAAAATATAATAGATACCATAATATAAAAAATTAAATCACCTGTGCTAACCTTGTGTATTTTTCTTTCTTTGTCAGTGTTTATAAAATTGCATACCATCACTTTACTCCATTAGGATGAGCAGCTTCTAAATGACTATTTTTTGTGTTTTATTATTTTTCAGTAAATTGTTCATGTTGCATTCAAATTGCATTTAATGAGAATCTATCTTCATTTTTTTAATTACAGGAATGATTAACATTTTGCATGGATTGGGGCTGCGCTTCCTGGCTCTCGGCCACCACACCCCCTTCATGGTAAGAGAGGCCATTTTTTATGATTTCAAGCAATACAGAACAAACAAACAAAATAACTTTGTCCTAATAAGAAATTCAGATGTAATTTCCTATTCATCACACAATTCTTATCCAGCACATCGGCATGGCTCATAACTACAGGAATGTGAGTCAGGCCATCCAGGCAGTGAGGGATTGTGGGTATGAAATTTCAATGGGGCTTATGCCCAAATCCATTGGCCCTCTCACATTTTGCTTCACTGGAACAGGAAACGTCTCCAAGGTACAAAAAAGTTGATACAACCAAAGAGTCAGAAAATTAATTTGAGGACCATTTTGAGCTAAATGGTTCATTTTATGTCACTTTTTTCTTCCTTACAGGGAGCCCAAGACATCATCAATGAGCTTCCTGTTGAATATGTTGAACCTCACGAGTTGAAGGACGTCTCTGAAACAGGAGGTATGAGATATTTTAATCATCAAGCACTTATAAGCTGTTGCAGTGACTGTGGTGAGTTGTAGAACTTTGAACCATTATCCAGTTCTTCAAGGATTTATGTTTTTACCCCCGAGCACTTCAAAAACTCTGGCCGCCATTCATGTATTCATCAGCTCAGCAGGTAGGACAGGCAAGAATCAAACCAATTCTTGGCTTGGCTGCTCCAGAGGTTTTCCCCAAATTGGGTAGGCTTTGTCCCTGATACTGATATTTGTCCCAGATTTATTTTCCTGTTAGTAAAAAGTTAATTGTATCACTAAAGTGCAAATATTTCTTTTTTTTAGGTTCATAATTTTGCTCAAATGAAATTATATAAACTATTTCCAGTATTTGGTTATGGTGTTGCTGTATGCATGGGTGTTTACATAGCTAACGTGACACCTATAATCATTAGGATTGCCTGATTCTGCCGGAGGATTCTTCCTGTTAAAAGGGAGTTTTTCCTTCTCACTGTTGCCAAATGCTTGCTCATAGGGGGTCGTTTTGGCTGTTGGGTTTTCTCTGTATTATTGTAGGGCCTTTACCTAAAATACAAAGCGCCTTGAGGCTACGGTTTGTTGTGATTTGGCGCTATACAAATAAAATTGAATTGAATTGAATTGAGTTGAATTGAAAGTCAGTTGTCTGTATTGGTGCTGAAATGTAAAGAAAAATATTGCCATAATCATTAATGTGAAATTTAGATTGGATATATAATAATATAACAGTATTTGTGCAGTAGCCTGGTAACAGTGAAAATAGAATAGAATAGAACTTTATTGTCGTTATACATACAATGAAATTAATCATTATACAACGAGTTATATAACGACATTCTGTCATAATATAATGAAATTGCATTCAGAACAACCATCCAGAGAAGAACAGACAAGACTAACATGGGGAGATGGGTGCCCGCAGCCGATGCCACTACTGGCGCCGCCACTACAATCATCCCCAGAAAAACGAAACAAACACACATCATGGGGTAGTTAGGTTAAAAAAAAAAAGTCACCTGGGTCCAAAAAAACCACCGTAGCAAAGCATATTTGCACATTTAAAGCCAGGATAGCAATATGGTAGGGTAGGGAGGGCGAGAGGGGATGCAGACGGAGACGAGAAGGTCAGGGCATTGTGGAGCCAGATGCCAGCTCCTAGACAAAACAGTTCGCTGATAGTGATGGAAGTTCATCAGCGGCCATGATACACCAGATCCACCTCACACAAATCACAGAGAGGGCAGAGGGGAAGAGCGTCGATCACACATTGTCCCGGAGAGATATGATTACCAGCCCAAGGCTGGCTAGGGAGCCGAATTCCTGATAATGCAGATGTTGTTTTGGAACAGGCTGCTTGTTTTTTTTCCAACAGCCTTCAGTTTCACTGGGGAACCCATTCAGTAAAATCCAATAATCCAAATTCATTAGTTACCGTCCTCGCCGTGCAGGAACCGAACCTTATCTCCAGATCTAATCCCTCTCGCCTGCGAGCACATTCTCAGCTGGACTACGCGTCTGCTTTTCGGTTCAGGTCCAACAGGCTTTGAGTCTGAGTCTGTGTGGCTCTGCACAGCCCATCCACCTGGGTCTGCAGCCTCAGCAGATGTCGAACTGCTGCCCAGATTTTCTTAATTTCCCGGTAGATCAAGTGTCCTCCAAGCCCAAACAGAAGAGATCCCAAGTAGCCGAATATGTAAACATCTTCCACGTCCTCAACCTACAGAGCTGAGAGGCATACAGGTCTCCACGAGCTCCAAGAATCGATGACGTAGCCGACCGGGTCTGTTCCACTTGGACACGCAGGTTCCCCTTTCCCCGATCTCATAGTGGAGAAAATTCGATCAATGGTGTTTAGGGCCCAGTTTGCCAGATTCTTAATCTTATTCTTATTAAGACAGTGTGTAAGAGACACTCTTACAGCAAGCAGGAGAGATGGGGGAGAGCAGGAAGGCAGGAGAGAGATAGAATGCAACCGTCCCCGTCAGAGAGCAGGAGGGAGCAGGAAATACATTTAGTTGTGTAATAAATTTATGATGTTGGATTAAGATTACACATGAACCGAATATTCAGTGTTTAGGAAGTCACCTGTAAACTTTTGTGAGCAACACAGAGCAGGCCAGATGCTAATGAAATTCATTTTGCACTATATTACAGGGCAGGTTTGTCCATAATGCTAAAATGAAATGTGTTCCTACAACCTCTGATTATGCAATCGTGCCAACATTTGTTCAGTTTTATATCACTGTCATTAATTTATATGATGTAATTTAATTTAACTCAAGTAAATGGTATGTTGTATTCTTGTCAGATATGACCAAAGTGTACGCCACTGTTCTTAGCCGACACCACCACTTGGTGAGAAAGAGTGATGGCATCTATGACCCCATGGAGTATGAGAACCATCCAGAACTGTACACCTCCCACTTCAGGACCAGCGTGAGTTTATTAGTTTCTGTCCACCACTAACCCTACTTACAACACTCCTCCAACCTCCCATCTGTTCCTGTCAGTTACTCAGAGGCCTTGTCGTCTATTTCAGTCAACGACACATAACACATGAATATGTGAGGTTGTGCTGGCATTTCAAAACACATGCTATATTGGCAGGTTTTTAGATCTGTGTTCACCATTATAATTCCTATGCAAAGATGATCTAAAATAAAATTCAGATTATATCATCAAATGCATAAACAAAAGTAGAGCTCAGAGTTTTATTGAGTAAACAGTCTAAAGTCCAAAGAGGATATTCAATTTACAGGAATATAAAAAGGAAAAAACAAACTGCTAAACAAATTGCTTTTTAAAGAAATAGTTGAAAATTTGTAGAAAGCCTGGGGGGTTGGAGGAAGAGTGGAAAATGTTATCAGTGTGAAAGCTGAACATATTGAATGTCAGTTAGAAAAGAAAGAGGAATTCTGGAGTAAGTGGACAAAGTGTTAGAGAGTGTCCCTGGTGGGAGAGAGTGGTGATTGGAGATCACATGTAGGTGAAAGGAATAGAGATGATGCGGAGGTATTGGGTAAGTATAGTTTTAAGGAGAGAAATACAGAAGGACAGATGGTAGTCAGTTTTGCAAAAAGATGGAAATAGCTGAGGAGAACACATATTTCAAGAAGAGGGAGGAACATGTAGAGTGATGTATAAGAGGTGGGCTATATCTTATGCAGAAGGTGCAATCTGAAAGAGATAGGAGACTGCAAGGTGGTGGCAGGGGAAAATGTGGTTAGGTAGTTTTTAAAATGGCTTTGGAATTCAAAAAGATGAATTGAGTGAAAGCAGAGGCAAGATCTTTCCATCAACCCAGTATATTATTGCTTTAAATAGTATTTTTTTTCTTAATATATGTATATAAATACTGGATACATGCATCACCTGAGCTGGTAGCTCCTCAGCCATCTTTGAATTTGGAGCATGCTGTGTTTGGTATAATGGCGGATCGATTACTCCGCCCTGTGATGTCATTTCAACACTTTTCTACTCGTACTCACAAACTTGAATTCATGTCCACACAGAAAGGAGGAGTTCGTAGTCACAGAAATTAGAGTTGTATTCACAAGACTTTGCACTCACAGCTTTTAGAAAACAATCCACTCACAGAAAAACAATCCTAATCCGCACAGTTTCTCAATTACGAATACGAATGTTAGAATTGTCCACACACTTTTTTGACAGTTATCTTACTCCATACCAATGGAAACTCCTCGTAACCTATGCAGTAACCTATGACGTAGCCTGACCTATTTGAAGCGAGGCCAAGAGGTGGCATAGGACATGCATGAGGGTTGCAAGCCAGTGGTGAATTGTGAAGTAGGAGTGGCAGGTGGAAAGGTGAACATGGCAGGAATGGAGACGCAGTGGACAGTGCACAAGACAGGTGGAAGAGAGAGTGCAGCCAAGGTACAGTGGGTGGAGACAAGTGTCTGGTGAAAGACGTTTTAAATAATTTGCTGTACCTTCTCTCCTCCTGTCATCACCCCCAAACCCCCATCCCCATATAGTTGGTGTCTTCTCCCAAACCACCAAAATACAAACCAAAAACCAGCAAAAGCAATTTACACATAAAAATTCACAAAGAAACATATAGCATCCTCAACTGCACCAAAGAGTAAAACAGTTAAATGTGGATTATTAAACATTAGGTCTTTCTCTCTTCTTAGTGTATTTTAGTAAATGATTTAATAATTAATCAACTTATTTATTTATTCTGCCTCACAGAATCCTGGTTACAGCAGGATGCACATGTTAGTTTAAATAAATCAACACACCCAAGTCACACAGTCACAGTCACAGTCAGAATGCTTGAATCACAGGTTGGTGTATGAATAGCAGCAATCTTCCACTCCAGCTTATTAATTAACCAAATACCCAGGCAGAGTTTTAATTCATTTGAAAGCCTGACTCTTAGTCTTGTCCACCCTAATCTTAAATATGATAATCTATCTTTATTAATTGGCTATATACCACAGGCTTTTAACGTGGCAGTCCATCCATTCTCTTCCGCTTATCTTGTTCAGGGTCACGGGGGGCGGGAGCCTATCCCAGCTAATAAACTATCACTTGACCTAGCTGCTTTAGATAATTATAGACCAATCTCTCAGCTCTCAGCCTTACTTTTATCTCAAAAATTCTTGAAAGAGCAGTTGTAAAACAGCTGACTGATCATCTCCAGAGGAATAGTTTATTTGAAAAGTTTCAGTCAGGTTTCAGATTTCATCCCAGTACAGAAACATTAATTCAATTCAATTCAATTTTATTTTTATAGTGCAAAATCACAAAAAAACTGTTTCCTCAAGGTGCTTTAGGTCCAAGGTAAAGACCATACAATAATTACAGAGAAAACCCAGCAATCAAAACTAGGGTTTAATATTTTTCCCGAAAATGACATGAATCAAATCCCGGGAAAAGACGAGCCATTTCCCGGGAATCCTGGGAAAAAGTTTTTTTTATTTTATTTTAATTAGGCCTTCTGTAGCCTGTGTCGGGCTTAACCTATTTTGATATTGTAGAGGTAGCGTTCCAGCTATGTCCTGTTATGCCCAGTAGGGGGCAACGTTTTAATGCAAAACCTACATCTCGGCATTCGAGTGCTCGAGCTATGCGATGTTGTATCGTTCCTCAACACTCCCTTAACAAATATAATTTGAATATTCCTGCATTGTACATGGAATTATACCAAGCTATTTTACAATACGGTTCATCTCCACACAGCATTGATAAAGGCTCAGCGACTTGCGCTGTCCACAATGCACACCGTTCCACCAGTGGAACGCTGTAATAGTCATTGAAAAGTTAACTACCGTACTACACTATAATATGACATAACACAGGGCCTTGAGTAATGCACTATGACTTGGTCATTGCCATTCTGGCAACAGCAAACTTATAATGCCGTGTCTGAGGGTTAAAGTAGGTTCGTTGTGAATCGTCTTTTCAAAAACTGGCCGCCAATCCTTATAGCCTAAAAAATATACATTTTACTCAACTCCATTTTAAAAGCGAAATATGTTAAAGTAATCCATTTCATGATAATTTCTTCACACATTAGGCCCGTATCCTAATTCATGATTGTTAGTATGCGGCTGCAAACGAGGAAAAGAAACACTCGAAGTTAAACAGATATTTCTTTATTGTTCAGGGCAGGCATATTTTATAGGCTATATAATGCAATATAACAATATATAATAATATAAAATTATATAATACAAAATACCTTAGGCTAAACACATTGCCTACGATTTCAACAAATTAAAGAGGAAAAAAGTACAACTGTGTAAAACCTCTATTAAAATGCTTGAGATGAAGGCTTAAAGCCAGCTTTAAACGAAGGCTGAACGTGCCTGAAATGAAGAGTAATGCTTTTCGTATTAAACGAACCCTTCTCTCAATATTTCCTTAAATTTAACATTCTGAAGCTTTCTTTTCTTTTCTTTACTTTATTTTCTTTTGTGCAACTTTTTTCCCGGTTTCCCGTCTTAACGTTTCCCGGGAAATGGTTCTGATCGCATTTCCCGGGAATCCCGGATCCCGGGATTAAACCCTAATCAAAACAACCTCCTATGAGCAAGCACTTGGTAACAGTGGGAAGGAAAAACTCCCTTTTAATAGGAAGAAACCTGTTGAGACTGTAGCTCCACTTGGCTAGCTGTGACTTCTTCTGTAGTGGGCAGAATATATTGTTCTCTTTTAACAGCCTCATTCACCCTTTTAAAATCAGCATAGATGCATGCTTTACTTGTGGATTTCTTCAATACAGTCTCCATGGGTGCACACCAATCAGTAGGCTGTGTGACCCTCTTGATGATGTTGTTTCTGCTCCAGTTTCCAACTTTACTGCATGTGTTGCACGTGGCTTTTGAGAGTCTTGGAGTCAATTTAGTTTAAACTTAGTTACAGCACTTTCAGAAAAGACTACAGTAATGAAATTTATTATCCACTATTGTGTTGTCCATTATTGTAAATTTAAATGTTATTAAAAAATGATCAGACACAACAGGGTTTTCAGGGAATACTGTTAAACGTTCAGGTTCTATGCCATATGTCAGGATGAGATCCAGAGTGTGATTAAAGTTTTGAGCATCTACATGGATGTTAAAATCACCCACTATAATTATTTTATCTGAATTGAGCACTAAATTAGATCAAAAATCTGAGAAATCAGACAGAAACTCTGAGTAAGGACCAGGTGGATGAAAGATAATAACAAAGAAAACAGGTTTTTAAATTTTCCAATTAGGGTAGACAAGGCTGAGAGTCAGGCTTTCAAAGGAATTACAACTCTTCCTAGGTCTTTGGTTGATTAATAAGCTGAAGTGAATGGTAGCCTCTACTCCTCCTTCTTGGCTTGTGCTTCGAGAATTCTGACAGCTCGTATGACTTCCGGGTATCGATTCATTTAATGTAACATATTCATCCTGCTGTAACCAGGTAAGGCCGAATAAATCAATATGTCAATCAATTATTAAATTAAGACCAAATGTTTATTAGGCCACATGTAATCAATTTACTGTAGTTTGGTGAAGTTGAGGATGTTATATTATTCTGTTTGTGTGTTTTTATACTTGTTTTTTTGCTGATTTTTGGTTTGTTTTTTGATGATCTGGGAGCAGACACAGTCTGGGGATGGGGGTTTTGGGGGGATGACCTGAGGAGAGAAGCTGCAGAGAGGCATGTAAGACTCCAACTGACTAAAATAAGTGTTTATGAGACTTGAAAATCATTGCATTCTGTTTTTACTTACATTTTACATAGTGCGCCAACTTTTTCAGAATTGGAGCTGTAGATTTATTTACAGTTCAGACTTAAAACAGCGATACTAAATGGCTGGCACACAATAGTTCAGTTACATTTTATTACACACTAAAGTTCACTCAAAGAGCGTCTGTGGTGTCTTCTTGGTTATAGGTAGCACCCTACACAACCTGTCTGATTAACGGTATTTACTGGGACCCCAACACCCCTCGACTCCTGAGACGACTGGATGCTCAGATGCTCATGAGACCACGCAAATCCTCATCTGCTGACGAGGGATCACCAGAGCTTCCTCACAAGTAAGAATGTTTCACAGGAATATCACAAACATCTAAATTATTTACAGTCTGAGCAAGAGCTCTGGTTGCTTCACTTGTATGACCATTTCTATTACATGACAGTTGATGAGCATAAGTGTCAGACAGTGAGGAATAGTACATGGCATAAGTGTAGGACTATGTTTTTGCTCTACCAGAGGTTTCTCAGTGTTCAAAGAGAGCCCACCACCACTACTACCACCACTACCGCTACCACTACTGAATGTGCTGAAAGGGATTATTTCAAATTTTATATAATGTTGTAATGTGCCGATCTCTTGGGGTTCTGTGCTATATACATGAATAAAAGGGAAAAAAACTACTTTCTGATCCAACTTAACCTTTCAACGAATGACAGTGATGCATCCGTCATGCACCTTTCTAGTGAATGGATAAAAGTACTGCATATACATAGTGGCTGCATGTTTGTCTTCATAGCCTGTTAGTGTGTCCCTCATGAACACCTTCCTTTCTCTCTTCCTGCAGGTTGCTGGCCATCTGCGACATATCTGCCGACACTGGAGGCTCTATAGAGTTCATGAATGAGTGCACCACCATTGATAAACCTTTCTGCATGTACGACGCTGACCAGCATATTGATCATAATAGGTATAGAGCAAAATTTTCATGGAAGCATCAGCTGCATGTTTATGTTTGGGTCAGGGTTTGGGATTTAGCCAGACTTCCATATTTACCACAAGCAACATCCCAGTTCTGAATATTTTTTCGTCCAGGTTGGTTTATATATTTCCACTCACAAAGCTCACTACATGCCCCTACAAGCACAGGGGCACAGAGAGGCTCCAAGTGTGTCATGAGCTGTTTGTGTTTCCAACTGTGACATACATCATTGTGTGTGCCACTCTTGGAAACACTGTCCCAGAAAAGAGGTCACTGACTCAGCAGACCTAGTTTCTCCAGGCAAACAATATACACAACACAAAAAACTAGACCTCTCAGTTTCTGTTTTCCTACATTTCCAAATGTTCCAGAGTTCAAAGTTGACTTCATTATGTCCAGAGGGTATTACTTCTGTATGGAAAGGGGGCACGCAAAAGCATTTATCATTGTCTTGCTGAAATATGCAAAGCTTTCCTTGAAAAAAGATGGGTGGGAGCATATGTTGCTCTAAAACCTGTATATACATGTCAGATGTGCAAGCTGCCAATTCCATAGGCACTAATGCAACCTCACACCATCAGAGATGCAGGCTTTTGAATTGAGCACTGATAGCAAGTCATATATTTCCTCTCCATTTTAGTCCAAAGAATAAGGTGTCCATGTTTTCTAAAAATTCAATTCAATTCAATTCAATTTTATTTATATAGCGCCAAATCACAACAAACTGTCGCCTCAAGGCGCTTTGTATTGTGGGTAAAGACCCTACAATAATACAGAGAAAACCCAACAGTCAAAACGACCCCCTATGAGCAGCACTTGGTGACAGTGGAAAGGAAAAACTCCTTTTGACAGGAAGAAACCTCCAGCAGAACCAGGCTCAGGGAGGGGCAGTCATCTGCCGCGACCGGTTGGGCTGAGGGGAGAGAAAGACATGAAGACATGCTGTGGAAGAGAGCCAGAGATTAATATCAATTAATGATTAAATGCAGAGTGGAGTATAAACAAAGTAAATAAGGTGAATGAGAAGAAACAGTGCATTATGTGAACCCCCCAGCAGACTAGGCCTATAGCAGCATAACTAAGGGATGGTTCAGGGTCACCTGATCCAGCCCTAACTATAAGCTTTATCATAAAGGAAAGCTTTAAGCCTAATCTTAAAAATAGAGAGGGTGTCTGTCTCCTGAATCCAAGCTGGAAGCTGGTTCCACAGAAGAGGCGCCTGAAAGCTGAAGGCTCTGCCTCCCATTCTACTCTTAAGTATCCTAGGAACCACAAGTAAGCCAGCAGTCTGAGAGCAAAGTGCTCTATTGGGGTGATATGGTACTATAAGGTCTTTGAGATAAGATGGGGCCTGATTATTCAAGACCTTGTAGGTGAGGAGAAGGATTTGAAATTCTATTCTAGATTTAACAGGGAGCCAATGAAGAGAAGCCAATATGGGAGAAATATGTTCTCTCTTTCTAGTCCCTGTTGTCAGTACTAGAGCTCCAACTAACGACTATTTTGATAGTCGATTAGTCATCAACTATTGAAACGATTAGTCAACTAATCAGATTATGGATCACATAATTATAAAATGGCACTTATTTTACATTTAGCATAAAGTTATTTAAAATGTGGTAGTAAACACATACTTCATTCAAAACTTTTACTCAGGTTTGCTGCTGATATAACTTTTAACAGTCCATTTTTCCAACCATAAAAAAAAATATATATATATATATATATATATATATATATAGTACTTTTTCGTCTCTGTAAAACAAAGTTGGCGCAGTTTCACTAGTATCCCTCATCAGTAAACGTGCCGCTGAATGCTATCCAGTCTTTAAATCTGACATCATTTCCGGGTCCAAATGCTCCTAAATAAACATCAATGGTATAACCAATGACTGTTCACTATTAAAGATGATTGTAACATACCTTATCAACTGCAGCTATTTCCGCTTCTCTTTCTCTTCAGTAAAATCACAGCTGAGTGTGTTTTTTTCCAGTTAAAACAACCAGGGACACAGCATTGTGGCAAATTGATCACATGACAGTTTGGACACGGAAATAGAATTCTACATCATCACTTAACAACCGGATTGCGCATTTGTGAAGCTCGCCAGACAGGAAGGACAGGAAGATGTCTCACTGTTAAAAAAAAAAAAAAAAATCACCAGTAATAATAAACGACTATTATCGACAATTAAATTCGTCGTCAACTATTTTTATTGTCGACAATGTTGACTAATTGTTGCAGCCCTAGTCAGTACTCTAGCTGCAGAATTTTGAATCAGCTGAAGGCTTTTCAGGGAGCTTTTAGGACAGACTGATGACAATGAATTACAATAGTCCAGCCTAGGACAGGGTTTCCGCGGGGTAGTAAAAGGTAGTAAATCAAAAGAGCTCAAATTAAGGCTATTAAAAGGTAGTAAAAGGTAACAGACAGAATTTGACTTGGTAGTACATTTTTCATCACTCTTTCAATATATTTAGATTTTTCTAATGATGCAGACTTTTTGTTTTATGTTCGTTTAACTATAAAATCTGTATAAAAATATAACTACTCAGCAGGACCTGAGCTGAAGTTGATAGACTCGATTGGTTCTGCTGTCTGATCTGCTGTGCGGATGCGCAGTGTTGCAACCGCCGAATATGTTGAGGCTAGCGAGTCATTTTGCTCCCCGTCATGGGAAAATGTAAGTTTTCACAACTTTGGCTCGATGACCTGGCATTCAAAGACTGGCTTAACCCTCCGGAGCCCACAGACGCACCAGTGCGTCAAAATGACATCGCCAATTTGAGATGATGTAGCATCGGGATGCTGCGCCCGAGTCTCCATTTCAACATGAATCGAAAGTACAAACTTTAGACTACGTACCAGTTTTTAAATTACGTTGATAGGCCAAGTAAAGACAGAGTTATGCCCAATAATTTATGCCATGCTCTGCAGATGATCAGTTAGTTGTTTTACAACTACTCTTTCAAGAATCTTTGAGAGAAAAGGAAGGTTGGAGATTGGCCTATAATTAGCTAAGACAGCTGGGTCAAGTGATGGCTTTTTAAGTAGCGGTTTAATTACTGCCACCTTGAAGGCCTGTGGTACATAGCCAACTAATAAAGACTGATTGATCATTTTTAAGATTGAAGCATCAATAATTGGAAAGACTTGTTTGTACAATCTAGTAGGAATGGGATTGAAGTTGAAGTTAACTCCGAAAGATCAACAGGAGCAAAAGATTCTAAACAAATACCAGCAGTGCTGAAAGCAGCTGAACATAAAATGATATTGATTTTCTGCCTTGTCCCTTGCAGAGATTTGTTCATATTTTCTGAATCTTTTAATGATATTATGTACTGTATATAATGAGATATTGATGCAATATTAAAACTCTTCACAATTTATGTTGGAGAACATTATTCTGAAATTGTTCCACTATTTGTTGTAGTTTTACTTCTGAGAAAAAATTAAGATCCTCTTTTTATACACAGTCAT
The DNA here is from genome assembly GCF_007364275.1 of Archocentrus centrarchus. NCBI lineage: Eukaryota > Metazoa > Chordata > Actinopteri > Cichliformes > Cichlidae > Archocentrus > Archocentrus centrarchus. The sequence continues at coordinate 6,133,877 of NC_044351.1, forward strand.
ATTACTGGTGGTTAACCTAATTTGTTGGAAAATGTTCCTCCAGCTGTTTCTTTTTAATACCACTTACTTTTTCAGTGTTTTGTTGTCCCTTCCTAACTTTTTTGAGATGTGCTGCTTGTCATCAAATTTTATGAGCTAATATTTTTATGAAAGTAAAATGTCTCAGTTTAAATGTGATATATTTTCTGTTTTGTTGTGAATAAAACAATCATGCAAATCATTGCATTCAGTTTTAAATTTTACACAGCATCACAGCTTTTTCAGAATTGGTTTATACACTGTGTATATCAATTAAGTAACATTTTATTTTTGGTCCTGGCAGTGTTGAGGGAAACGGGATTCTCATGTGCTCCATTGACAACCTTCCTGCTCAGCTCCCAATCGAAGCCACAGAGTACTTTGGAGACCGGCTCTTCCCCTACATCTGGGAAATGGTAAGACATCCAGTTTTAGGTGAGATCACAGCAGCTGGTGATTCCACAGATTTTCATGGTTTCTTGACTTTCCTGTTGGAGAGGGCTGTGACACCTTTAACAAAGTGAAGGGTGGAAATTCTAACCTCCTCACAGACGCGACTTCTTGTGCATTTCTTTTTTGGGGTAAATTTCATGTCTTGTCAGCTACCTTCAGATGCCATGAGACCAATGGACGAAGAGGAGTTCAGCCCACAAGTCAGAGATGTAAGTAGTGGAAAATTAGTAGAGAGAAGTATGACACTGTATTTGTTATAAAGGCTGATGTTGTTTTTAGTTGAGTGTTTTACTTGATTTTCTAACAGTTTGGTTGATAACCTATATGATGTTAATTGTTCCTCAAGGCTGTCATCACCTCTAATGGAAAACTTACCCCAAAATTTGAATACATTGAAAAACTTCGAGAAAGAAGGTAAGCCTTATTTTGGTATTTAAATTATTTTTTAATGTATTTCATGTTTAAATTTTTCATGAGAATTGTCAACAAATTCCATCTATGAGTTGCGACTAATTTTTAGACCATGTTCTAAAAAGCTCATTTATCATTTCTTATAATGAAATAACTCACAGGTCTACATTTCTAAATTGTTGAGCTTGTTAACCTCAATTATCAACTTGCTTTTTAGTCTGCTGTTGCATTCCTTAACTAATCCTTTTCTAAAATTTTAATTTGTGATGTTTTAACATCTTTCCACTTAGCAGCTAACCCTCACTATGTGGTTGTTCCTGCACAGTGCTGCCCTCTGGTGTCTGCCTGCATTAACACCTTGCTTAGCTAGCGTGCTAAATAAGCCATCCCTGCTAGCCAACTGCAGAAGCTGGAGTTTGCGGGCATTGAGCGGTAGAAATATCTTTTCTTCTCACTTTACACTAAAAATCCAATCACTTATTCTGTCGAGTTAGTGTTTGTCTGGTTTTGATATGCAGTTTGATTTCAAAGTTTGGAGCCAGATATAATTAGCACCAGTTTTATTTTTGTGCATAAAAAAATACAGTCAAGTCTTTCAAGGAGGCTTTATCATGGAAGAACATATAAAAATTTTTTCAAATGTCATCAAATATATTTGATAAATAAATCTTATTGGAAAACATACGTAGAAGGGCACTCAGAGACTGCCTCAAAGCCCATGCTCTATCCCCAATTTCCCCAACTTGAGGTCCATGCTCTGCCCCTCACCCTCCCCAACTCATCGTATATGTTGGCTCTCTAAACTTTAAAGAAAGATTTTTTTGTTGTCTTCTTGTTCACTAACAGGCTGACAGCCTGCACTAATTATAAACCTCCACCTCATCTGGTGCTTTTGCAGTGGAATAAAATATCAATATAATGCTGTTGTGTGATTTGACACTATATAAATAAAATTTAATTGAACTGAATTATTAGAAACCTGATCTAGGGAGTCACTTAGAAATTTAAACATTTTGAAAGCTTGTTTTTTTTTAAAGCATGGACTTATACAGTAAACGTCACAAAAAAGTTTCTTATATATTACTATATTATTATATGATATTATCACAGCTGCAATTTTAGTATTTAAATGTTATTAGTGATTATTTTAGCATTACTCTCTAGCATTTTAGCATTACTACTATTAATTTTTTAACTTTTAATTGAGGCTGACACGTTTGCCTGGTGTCCATTTTTTGTACTATGCTAGCACTCTTAGACCAAGTTTTTTATAGTACTCATGTCACAGAGGTCAATTCAGTCCGGCTCTGTATATAAGAGATTTCTCAAATCTGAAAATATAGTCATTTGTGTGGTTAGCATTCGGAATCTGTGAAGTCCCTATTAGCATATTGTCAAGGTACGGCATTGTGGCAGACAGGATGTGGACCCAAATGCAGCCTCAGGAGACAGGCATAAACTCAGAAATGGCAACTTTATTGGTGGGCTCACTCACAAAGTGAAAAAAACATGGTCTGGCTTTACAAGGCAAACAATCCAGAGAACTAGAAAACTCAGAGAAACGTGAAACAAGTAAACATACTACCTGAAAAGACAACTCAACAAACCAGGAAGTGACTAAACACGACACACAGCAATGCAGACTTGACACAGAATGCTGGGAAACAGGAAATTTAATACAAATAAACTATAACCAAGAACAGAACTTAGGTAATTAAACTAAGAAGACCTGATGATATAAATAAAGAAGCCAATGAGGAATTATTATAAAAATGTACAAAACTCTGTACAGAACTGCAAAAACCACAAAATTAAATTAAGAACCGGAGACATTAAAAACAGAATTTGAAAGTCCAAAACACAAAACACTAGGTCAAACCTCAGGATCATGACACACTTCTTTTAAGAATTATTTTTAATCTCCTTGGATTATTTTTTCAGGTTTGTTGATTGTTTATAGTTGATTTACTTATTTTACAGCTGCCTTAGCTTCTCTTGCAGATTCAGAAGAGTTGCATTTACAAATATTTTAATTTGTAAATGCAGCAACAAGTCACTGAGAATTAATCTCTGTGACTTGCGTACTACATCCCCTATCTGATATTTTTTTGTTGATCATTAACAATCAGACTCTATGTAGTTTTTTCTTGAGAGGTTCTATGAACAGCTTGCTTGAAGAGATCTCACCCTCTTTTTAGAGTCTATTATTCTCACCAAAGCATTCAATTTGCTCATATTTAGGGCAGCTCCAAGACCTGATGAGTTTTCATCTTAACTGATCCTAAGTATCATTTTTCCAGACAAGCAATGTCATCAAAATCTTAATTGTTTTGACTGAGTTTGGCTCCTTAAGATATGTAAACTAGGGGTGTAATCCTCCTGAGAGAACGTCTGTCTTTTCTTTTTTTAATTAAGAAGATGATTGCCAGGCAGACTTTCAGTCAGTCCTGCTGTGGCTCATGCATGCATGCAATGTTGGTTCCAATCAGTGACTCCTGGGTGATTTATGACGGGTGGCGGTTGTGGTGGTGGGATATTAATGTCACAGGTCACTGTGGGTGCCTCTGTCATATTATAATACTGCTGTGTGGCATGTACATAGGCGTAGGATCGGGGGGGGGGGGGGGGGGGGTATAGGTTAGGTATAGGTTTGTCCGACCCAACAATTACACCAGCGTAGGCGAAAAATACTTTGAATCACGTGCTTTTATTTTGAAGGCGGGACATAGCGTCATGTCACTGCGCTCCCCCCGCCCCCCTATGAACGGAGTTTGGGAGGCTGGAGACAGCAGCAGGAGTCAGAAACTCTTGAATGCGGTAAAAAGGTCTGTCGGAAATGTTGCCATGATTATGACTATATAATAATAAACATGACTTAAAAGACAAGACAAGAAGTCAATTTGCAAGCAGTTTGTGGCTGCAAATGAGAGGCAGAAAAAACATTCTGACTCCTTTACTAGGCCAATATATTTAACCTTTTGTGTGCTTCTACACCTGTTTGGCCAATTATTAAATGCAGGGCCGTGTCATCAGTGAGACACATAGCTTATCTATTAAATGTGAGAGGTATCACTTTTTAAAAATTTTTGTTAGTTATTATTTTTATTGATATTAATTTTTATTTATTAGATTTTTTTTTGTTTCAACCTGAATAGGCATATTTTAATAGCTGTTTTTTTTTTTTTTTTACTTAAGGTTGATATTAAAAAGTGAATAATTTGTTCATTACATTATTTCTGAGGGTTCTTTCATGTCAGAATGTTGTTTAATTAAAGAACCAGTTCTATTGACAGTCAACCTTCATAAATGTATTTTTGACCAGTATTAAATGTTTTTGACCAATAAAACATATCAAATGTTGCATGTGTGTGCTATCAAATTATTTTTGTGCTACTGAAATATTTAGCTTGCTAGTACCAGTGTGGCCACCTGATAAAATAAGTGTACAGCCCTGGAATGACATGGTCATTATGCTTGATAAAGGACTCAAGCCATTTTGTTCGGTGGTTTTAAGGACCAGGTGGAAACATGAATGAGGATGGAATCATCAGCTGCATCACTAGCATTTCTTTTTTTATTTACAACAAACAGGTGTTATCTTCACAGATTTTCTCAAATTTTTTCAAAAACTATTTGATAATAGGATATTTACTAAATTTGCACTTTCCCTGTGGTGCTTCAGTCTTTACAAATTTACATTGTATGTCCCAGTTTTTCAAATCTGTGTGGTTCAGTGTGTAACTTTGCCACATGGTGAAGTTACTGTTACAGTTACTGAGCTTTAAAAAAACTGGTTTCTAATGCATCCTGTCCAATGTCCTTCAGAGAGAAAGCTCAGATCATGAAGAAGGCTGGCATGAAGCGAGTTCTGCTGTTGGGTTCAGGATATGTTACTGGACCTGTTGTGGAGTATCTGACCCGTGATCAAGGGACACAGGTCACAGTTGGTGAGTTTGGCTTTTAAACTTTGAAAAAGCTGAAAAGTCTTGGGCTTTTTGGTGCATTAAAATGCATATCAGTTATTAAAACACCTGTTATTTCTAAACATTTTCAGGAGACTCTTTAAATCTAGGGTCAATATTTGTGTTTATTGAGGGTTAATTGAAAGAACTGAGAGGGTTCAGTGACTGGTATAGCCACCACAATGTAACAGTGTTAAAATTTATGCAGCTCTGTCAAACAAAGTTTAGCTGTAAGCAGTACAGGACTGCTGACCATGACTGACCATGTTTTCTCTGTTAGCATAGCTGTATGTACTTGCTACTGAGATGAGGCTTTGGGGCTCTGTTTATCAGTGCATCAAGCACTCGTGTCAGCCAGTACACTGTCCTTGGTAGCCTATTAGATTATACTGCTGCTATGTCTGTTGTCATGTTGGACACTGCAAAACTCATTTGAGTCAGAGAATTTTTTGTGTTTTTTTTATTTGTTTTTAATTTAAACAATTTTATTGTTGGCTCTCTTCAGTTTTCTTTTTCTAAATTGTTGTAAAAATAGCTTGATTAAGAAGCTTAGATTTGAAGGCTGTTAGACAGAGCTGAGACTTATTCAAGCTGAGGAAGTTCACTCAGATGTACATTTACAGTTTATCGTACATCACTGTATTGTTTCCACTCTAGTAAAATTGATGAAACATTTCTAAAAATTACTATTGGGCCTTTTGTACAACTTAGGATTTTAAGCCCCTTGGCCTTATTATAATGATAGTGTGCCATTGACTGTATATAAAGGACGGACATATAGCTGACAGCTAACTTAGTTAGCACAGTGCATCACATAGTAAAACAACGACTGGAAAAATATATGCCATAGTGGCTATGTGCACCTTTTAGTCAGTCTGTTTTTATGTTTTCTATGTTTGTGTTTAGCATCAATTCTGCTGAACCAGGCAGAGGACCTAGCGGCCAAATACCCCAACACCATCCCTGTTGTGCTGGACGCTAGCATCCAGGAAGGACACTTAGACTCTCTGGTCAGAGATCATGACTTGGTCATCAGGTACAGCAGGCTCTGCAGTCACACAGCAGGACAAAAATACCAATAGTTGCAATTGTGTTTTTAAAATGTAAAATCATAATGAATTTGTTTATTCTAGATTACTTTATCACAAGGTGTATGGAGATTTCACTTCCTTTTTATTTTGTCTTAATCTTTTAAACCTCTAAAGTTGTCATTTTTGGACAGTTTTTTAGGATTCAACATTACACCATTAGACTAAACTAAAATCCACCTCACCTCTTTCTTCTGCTCCTCAGCATGCTGCCTTACTCGTTCCATCCACTCATCGCCAAACACTGTATAAAGAGGAGGGTGAACATGGTGACTGCGAGCTACCTTAGTCCTGCCATGAAGGCGCTGCAGAGCTGGTGATGACCAAGTGCAGAGAAGCCAGAAATCTGTTAAGATTTCAGGACTGCTTTCGATAAATGTTTCTCTTGTTATCCATGGCCACATGTTGGCCATGGATTGTATCAATCCCCAGTGGTATTAATAAATTTGTGTTAAATTATAAAAAATTAGTTTAGTATTTGGGATGCACGGCTGCATAGGCTAATATTAGCCTTGTTTCCAGTTTCCCTGGAAGAAAAAAGTGAAATAAATAACAACAACAACAAAAAACATTAAAGATCCCCATAGGAATATAGTCATTAAAAAAATATGGTATCCGACACAATAACATTTTAAGAAATTGATTTTGGTGCATAAAATGAAAATGTGTATTTATACTGAATGTATTTGTGTGGACATTAGTGCCAAGGAAGCAGGCATCACTATTGTGAATGAGATGGGCCTGGACCCGGGCATCGACCACATGTTGGCCATGGATTGTATCAACCAGGCCAAAGCTGATGGCTGCACTGTAAGTCAACATATACTCCATGTTTGTGTGTGCCAGATAAACAGTGCTTGAGCACGCATAGACAGTCACTCTGTATAATGGATCAGTATGAATGAAAGTTTTATATTGAAGACTTGCTCAGTTTCACACGTTCTCTAGTTCAAACACAACGTCACACAGTCAAACGTGGGTGTGTGACGTTGTGTATGAACTGGGTTTCACACGTTCTCTAGTTCACACGTTCTCTAGTTCATACACAACGTCACACAGTCAAACGTGGGTGTGTGACGTTGTGTATGAACTGGGTTTCACACGTTCTCTAGTTCACACGTTCTCTAGTTAATACACAATGTCACACAGTCAAACATGGGTGTGTGTGTGGGATCTTTTGGAACAGAGTTCCTTTTTAATCAGGTTACAACCTTAAAAAGAACAAGTGAACCTGTTAACAGTTTGAACTGAATTTTGTTCAGATTCTGACAGTCCAAACACTTTAAACTTAACTCAAGATTAATCATTTATTTTGAGTCAATCATTAATCTTGGTTCAGGCTTCTGTCTGTACAGCTCACACTGAAGCCTGAGCTATTGGATCACAGATCACGCTTATGCATATTTATAAATCTTCAGACATCAGTAACACTTATTGATGTCATTGACCCAGAAGTATAGATATATACAGTGTCCATAATTGCTGTCCTGAGATTTTGACAAATTTATAATTTTATTATCATAAAACACTACATCAGCTGTAGCCACAAATTTATATAACTGTCTGACCACTTTTTTTTTTAAATGATTATTCTTCATTACATGAAATATTAAGGTGGAGTCATACAGCTCGTTCTGTGGTGGTCTTCCTGCTCCTGAGTGTTCAGATAATCCTCTTCGTTACAAGTTCAGCTGGAGCCCATATGGCGTCCTTCTCAACACCATCAGTCCTGCTATCTTCCTCAAAGACAACCAGGTAATAAAGTCTCAAAAGACCATACATTTTCTGTGAAGTATGTGCCTGTAATTACCTTCAGTAAAGGGAAAAGTTTTTTGGTCTGTCTTTGAGGTGGTGAGTGTCCCAGCTGGCGGCTCTCTGATGGATTCCACCATGCCAATGGATTTCTTTCCAGGGTTCAACCTTGAGGGATTTCCAAATCGCGACAGCACCAAGTATGCTGAGCCATACGGAATAGAGACGGCACACACGCTCATCAGAGGAACACTGCGCTTTAAGGTATAACACACACTGAATATGCAAATATGACTCCTATACAGAACTGAATATTCTCAAGAAACAATTAAACAGTGCAGCCATCAGCTTTGGCCTGGTTGATTATTATGATTATTATTATGAGTAATAATCTAATAATTAAATTATTAGATTTAAATAGACGTAAATAGCCACTGTGTTGAAACCTATGAGTTTTGGACCCTGCAGTTTTGCTCCTACCAGGTTAGTTTTTATGCCTCAGCCTAAAAAGGCTCATGGGGGTATTGTCGTCACCCCACCGGTTAGGCAGGCGGTTGCCAAGTTTCAACATTGTAAATGGTAAATGGACTGGTTCTTACACTGAAGCCTGAGCTTTTCTTTTCTTTTTCTTTACTTGAGCACACAATGTGTCTTAATATGTCTCATTCACTTGTTCACACCAATTCAAAAAGGCACTTTTTTCTACACGTGTAGGCAGCTGACAGGTATCGGCAGGCCAAGCGGAATGCAGCTCGGGTAGTGGCCGAAGCAAAAACTCGGGTGTGGGAGGAGTTTGGTGAGGCTATGGAAAAAGACTTTCGGACGGCACCAAAATGATTCTGGCAAACCGTCAGGCGACTCAGGAGGGGAAAGCAGTGCTCCACTCACACAGTTTATAGTGCAGGTGGGGTGCTGCTGACTTCAACTGAGGCTATAGTCGGACGGTGGAAGGAATACTTCGAGGACCTCCTGAATCCCACTGACACGCCTTCTGTAGTGGAAGCAGAGTCTGGGGATGAGGGAGATGACTTGAACATCACTGGGGGTGAGGTCACTGAGGTAGTTAAACAACTCCTTGGTGGCAGGCCCCTGGGGTGGACGAGATTCGCCCTGAGTTCCTGAAGGCTCTGGATGTTGTAGGGCTGTCTTGGTTGACACGCCTCTGCAACATCGCGTGGAGATCTGGGGCAGTGCCGGGGTGGTGGTCCCCATCTTTAAGAAGGGAGACCGGAGGGTGTGCTCCAACTTTCGGGGGATCACAGGTCTATGCCAGGGTGCTGGAAAGGAGGGTCCATCTGAAACCTCGGATTCAGGAGGAACGTCCTGGTCGCGGAACGCTGGACCAGCTCTTTATCCTCTCAAGGATATTCGAGTGTGCGTGGGAGTTTGCCCAACCAGTCTACATGAGCTTTGTGGCCTTGGAGAAGGCATTCGACCGTGTCCCTCGGGGTATCCTTTGGGAGGTCCTGCGGGAGTATGGGGTGTCTGGCCTGTTGTTGCGGGCCATTCAATCTCTGTACAACCGCAGCGAGAGCTTGGTCCGTATAGCCGGTAATAAGTCGGATTCGTTTCCTGTGGGTGTTGGACTCCGTCAGGGCTGCCCTTTGTCACCGATTCTGTTCATAATTTTTATGGACAGAATTTCTAGGCATAGCCAGGTGGCGGAAGGCTTCTTCCTTGGTGGCCTCAGAGTCTCATCTCTGCACTTTGCAGATGATGCGGTCCTACTGGCTTCATCACGGGGTGGCTTCCAGCTCGCAGTGGAACGGTTCGCAGCCGAGTGTGAAGCGGCCGGCATGAGAATCAGCACCTCTAAGTCTGAGGCCATGGTCCTCAGCCAGAAAAGGGTGGGGTGCCCTCTGCGGCTCAGGAACGAGTTCTTGCCCCAAGTGGAGGAGTTTAAGTATCTCGGGGTCTTGTTCACGAGTGATGGGAGAAGGGAAAGGGAGATCGACAGGTGGATCGGGGCTGCTTCTGCAGTGATGCGGACGCTGCACTGGTCTGTCGTGGTGAAGAGGGAGCTTAGTGTAAAAGCAAAGCTCTCGATTTACCGGTCGATCTACCCTCACCTATGGTCATGATCTTTGGGTAGTGACCGAAAGAATAAAATCAGGAATAGAAGCGGCAGAAATGAGTTTCCTTCGAAGGGTGGCTGGCCTCTCCCTTAGAGATAAGGTGAGGAGTGAGGCCATCCGGGAGAGGCTCAGAGTAGAGCCGCTGCTCCTCCACATCGAAAGGAGCCAGTTGAGGTGGCTCGGGCATCTGATTAGGATGCCTCCTGGCCACCTCTTGGGTGAGGTGTTCTGGGCATGTCCCACCGGGAGGAGGCCCCGTGGTAGACCCAGGACACGCTGGAGAGATTATATCTCTTGGCTGGCCTGGGAACGCCTTGGGGTCCCCCCGGATGAGCTGGAGGAGGTGGCTAGGGAGAGGGAAGCCTGGGCTTCTCTGCTTAGGCTCCTGCCCCCGCGACCCGGCCCCGGATAAGTGGAAGAGAATGGATGGATGGATGGATGAGCACTCTGTCTGTTGTGAACACAATAATGTGAAAACAGTGTGACATTAAAATTGATACCATAGGTGCATCTACTGAAAATCTCAGACAAGTTTGAACCTCAAGGTCTGAGGTCAAAGGTGAAGTTTTTCTGAAAATCTTGTGAACAAGATAATTCGAGAACACTGTCAGCTGGTATGTTCAAATTCATACCACAGATGCGTCCACTAAAAAATATCGGACAAGTTTGAATTTTGGTGATCTTGACCTCAAGGTCAAGGTCAGAGGTCAAGTTTTCTGTAAATCTTATTTATAAATGCAAAAGCTGGAAAAAGATGTCACCTAGGATTTTCAAAATGATGCCATAGATGTATCTAAATGATGTAGCATTTCTTATTCATTGTTCTTACATTGCCATTTGCAAGTCACTAAGGCTCATATGACAGCCTTCAACAGGTCTCTCTTGTAAATGAGACAATGAGTCTCAAGAGATTTTCCTGTATAACTAAAGGATTAATAATATGCACTCCATTAAGTTCTACCAAGGTATTCTAAACCTGGTGTTCTAGAACTTGTGCATTTGTGTCACCTAAAGATTCTAATGCCAAGAGGCTAAGAGGTAGCAATGGTAGCTTACAGTATTTTTGAAGACAAGAGTGACCGTATTTAGACAATAGGAGCACAAAATTTTCAGTTTAATACTAACCAAACGCACACGCGATAAGTATAAGGTGCCAAAAAACTATTATGCTTACTCTTGCGCTGCAATTTTGGCACCAAAACACTACTTGGTGGTTGGGTGTCTCTCTTCAAGTTGATCCAAACTCTTGTGGTCAGTTTGAAAAATGACAGCAGAAGAAGTAGGCAGATATGCATAGGAGAAACTGACAGTACTAATGAGCCACTAACAATTCCTGCAGGCTGTGTCAATGTGATGTATAGCTGCAGTTCTAAGGAAGGTGCACATCAGGTTACAATGCAAGTATGGTATGGCCTTAATACAGAAGTATAATTCCTGCATTAGTTATCAGGTTAGCCATCAAGGAATGGTATGATCTATGATCTCGAGGTGTGCAAAACAGACTTTTATCTGTGTCCAGACCAAACCCACAGTAGTTAAAAATAATACATTTTCCACATGTTAAAAATAGTTCTCGGGGCCTGAAACCCAAGAAACCCAATTTGTTTTGGCATTCAGGACTTTCAAATTGTTTTGGAGTAGCAGGGGGGCATGGCAAAGTAGCAGGCACCTTATGACCGAGACTGAAGCCATGAGGGCAGCAGACGATATGAATAGTCAGATGACAGTCACATGGCAGTCGTGAACCAATCAAATGGCTCAGATTGAAAGAACGTAAATATTGCAATGTGCGTCCACATGGCGCTGGAAATGGAGATGGCTGACGGCACAAAAAAATTTTTTTTTAGGAAAATTAACAAGTAGACGGCGCAGAGTGGTGGAGTAGGTAGAAAATGCGCCTACCGCCAGCATAATTTTAAAGCCCTGATATTTACTTCAGCTCTTCTTCTGTTTCACAGGGTTTCTCGAAGGCCATGAATAGTTTTGTTAAACTGGGTCTAATCGACAGCAAGCCCAGTCCCATCCTGCAGCACACTTCATCACCTGTTTCATGGGTAGGAACGTTTTTCATTTTTATTTTTTTATTATTTTTTTAACTTGTCTTGTCCCAGTAGTCAAAAATACTGGGGCAAGTATTGTCTGCATGCTCTGTTGTGCCAAACACCTTTGCTGTGCCGAGGGGAGCTCTATTGTACAGTATGCTCCTCATGTTAGTTTCTTTCATTTTCTTTCTTTGTTTCTTTATTTACATGTTTAAATGGGCAGAAGAAATGATAGAGAGATTGGGGGGGGGTTGGTAATCACGAACTGCTGTATCTATAACAAAACACACAATAAAAACAAAAAAAACAAACAACAGAAAAAGAAAAATGAAAACAGGAACAAGCACACAATCTTGCTTTGTTTATCTGTGTGTGTGTGTGTGTGTATGAGTGAGAAGCATAAGTGACTGTGCATTGTGTGCTTGTCATGAATTGTACTTGGTAATGAGGGTGAGAAGGCACAATGATGCCCCCCACACAGAAGCCCGAGACAAAGAGAAGGACCCAGAAGACCTGGGCCGTCTGCCGCACCCCAGGAGCACTGAAGAACCAAGGATACACATCCCAATAATATCTGCATGCCCACCTCAGCAGAAGGAAGAGGGATGCCCAGCCAGAGCCCCCATGACCAAAAGGGAAGAGAACCAGAGGCAGCGAGCAGCCAAGCCCGCCAGAGGCTGGCCACCCCAGCATAAGACGTGAACAGGCTCAGGGCCCCAAGCACCCAAGAATCACCCGACACCCGGCAGAACCCCCCACATGGCTCGGAACCAGGGTTATTATAGTTAACGAAAATGAACTAAATAACGAAAACTGAAATTGAAAAAACATTGTCGTTAACTGAAATAAATAAAAACTATAATTAAAAGGAAAAAATGATAACTAATTAAAACTGAATTGTGAGTTTACAAAACTAACTAAAACTAACTGAAGTTATCGATAAACTGACTTTCATTTACTTGTTTTTTCTTTTTGTTTTTTTTTTTTTAAACCTTGTGGATTGATATGAAATAATTTTTTCCGCTCTCCGAGTTTAAGCTGGGAGCGCCACAGGACAACTGTGTGAGTGCCTGCGCATGTGCGTGCGCTCACCGCGCTGGTCCGCAAAGTAATGGCTGCGGTCTGCCGAGAAAGCGGCAGAGTCCCGTATGGAGGTTCTTTGAGTACAAGAGCACAGATGGAATCGAAAGTCTTGTTGTGGTTGATGAAAAATGTGCGGAACATTTCTCAGTCAGGAAAAACCAGCAACATCAAAGTCCACCTGAGAAGCGCACAGGCTACAGAAACCGCTCTGATCCTACGAGGTAACCTGGCCTGCGCCTCTGGAGAAACGTGACTACTTGTCGGGTCCATGCAGCCCGGAACGTTGTGACTAAACTGTTTAGTCCTTGTGCATTTCCGGCTACTTTATCAGTGAGAGAATAACAATCAGGAATAATAATCAAAGCATCAGTATAAGGACTCACAACTGTCAGCAAATTCCTGGTAGGAGACTGCTGAAACTATCAGGATGGACGTGAAGGAATGAAGAAAGTGGAAAAAAACCAAAAAAAAAACCAGGGACAAATATGTTTGCAGCCAAAAAACTGAGCACAAAGAGCGAGGACCAAAAAAGAAGTCCCAGCCTGCACCGCATATAAAACACCTGCACACGACCACAAGGTAATTAACACACACAATCCAGCTACACAAGCATAAATTTGGACATGAGGTCGGCAACTTCCGTAGGTTATGTACAGAGGCCGCAAAGACCCTGCAAGTTTATTGTGGAGTTTATTGTAGAATTTTTTGAGTTTGGGAATTCATGTTTTTCTTTGTTTCTCCCTGTTGATGTTATGTGTCCTTAATATTACACAAATTTAGCATGTCTTGTGAACAGTTGGTTATTGAATGTATTTCTTTAAACTGTATCTTTTGTCAAGTTTTCATTACATATAGTCACTTTTGCGCCTTGAATCTTGCACCTGATTAGGTATGAAAATACTACAACTAATACTGAAACTAACTGAAACTAAGCATGAAACCAAAAATAAAAACTAATAAAAACGAGAAAAACCACTCTGAAAACTAATTAAAACTACCTGAATTAAAGAAAAAAAAAATAAAAAAACTAACTAAAACTAAACTATAATGTAAAATCCAAAACTATTATAACCCTGCTCGGAACCACAAAACATCCACACCTCAGGGAGGGGGCAGCGACCAAGAACCCCTGGCAACCCTCCACCCCTCACAAACATGTCCTACGGAGGTCTTGGCTCAGCAAGTCCTAGACCCAGGCCCAGCTGTACACACACACAGACACATACTGGCTACGTATATGCACATACACATAAATACAAACACACAGACAAAAATAAATACACACACCCATCTACATTGATCCCCTGACGAGTAAGGGTGATCGGATACCCCCCCCAGAGCCCGGGACGCAGCTAACCTGGTCCCCGACCAACAGCCCAAAAAACTTTTTATCTGGAAAGGAGATGCAAAGAGAACCAGATAAATAGCAGATAACAAAGTCTGGAGCCTCATGAAATGTAATGCAGTGGTTTCTCAACCTGTCAAATTTCCTTTTACAAAAACAGAAGTGGAGAAAATCTCCCAGAAGAAAAGGATAAGAAAATCAAGATAACAACCCTAGTAGGTGCTAAAGAGGAGTTAGGAGATAGAAAATGTGAAAGCGTTCACAGTGATTTCTTCATTTCTCTTCTCTCTACAGAAAGAACTCCTCTGTCATCAGATGGGTTTGCCTTCTTCCATCTCCCACGATGCCTATGAACAAGCTGTATATGAACACATTGGGCAGGATGACTTCAGGATGGACACCCTGAGATGGTAACACGCCAAATGTGATGCAAAAACATTTCTTTTAGCAACCTGAAGAGGAAATGGAGCTCTCTCGCTCTCCTTTTGTGTGTTCAAGATCACAACAAATATTTTCTTAGTACTATTTGGAGAAGGTCACCACATCTCCTACTCAACTCTCACAGGGTGGCCATGGGTCCTCTAAAAGTCTTCAATTATCTCAAAAATTAAACTATTTTTAACTTTTTATTAAAAAATTTATTTAACACACACCCAGCTTTTAACAATCTTCATTGCAAGTTTAGTATCCAGTGTGTGCTGGTTGGCTAACCACTTGTGACAGACTCCGGATTACAGGTTGCCGACCCCTGCCCTAAACCATGATGTTGAACAATCTTTGTTTTCAGCTCATTTGAGAGTTGTTTTGAGGCTCAAATCAATGAAATCAATGAAAAATGAAATCAATAAATGAAATGAAATCAATAAAATGACAAGACTGCCCACAGGGTTTCACAGTCAGATCTATACTTCATACTGAAAACTTAAAAATCAGTTTAACCTAAGTATTTTTTCATAAAGGCTTTTTGGTTTCCCCTTATTTTATGAGATTTATTTGGCCAGTATGAGACCATGAGAAGGAAAACACTTGTGTCACATGTGTTTTCCTTAACTTTCTGTCCCTATTAAGTCAGAAAGTTAAGGGGCACATTTTGTTATTGTGAAAATAACACAAAGCCTGAAACAATTTCTATTAAGCAGGCATTTTTTCATTTGGTGGGACTAAATCCTTCATAGCACCACTTTAAATAAAATCTTTGGATTTCTATTTGGCTGTGAGCAGATGAGACCAATACTGCTCTTCTGAGTTTACATTGTTGCTGTACACATCCCAAGAGCAAGGCTGAGGTTGTGTGTCTTCCACACGCTTTTCACTGCCTGCCTAACGAGTACACCTGAAGTGGTGTAGCATGCACAAACTTCAGTTTAAATTAGCTTTTCCAAGGGTCTCTTCAGACCAAGGCTTCGTACCATCATTGTTCTCGCAGTGCTGGCAGTGAAGGGAAGAGGGTCATACTGGCATTGAAATGTAAATTCCTATGACAGTAAAAGTGAACTGTTGGAAGCATTCCATCTATGTTGTTAAAGGCTAAAAAGCCAATGTGCTTGCAGCTGAAATTGAAAGACTTGTTGTTCATTTATTCAATTCACCAGCAACCCAGCCACAAAAAGCAAATGCTCATGTCTTTAGATTTAGCCAAGGACACGTGGGCTGCTGCCACAGTGTGTAGAGTAATTTTCTTCAGAGCTTTTAGTATGTTTTTGTAATGGTTATGTTATTGTAAGGAAAATATCTTCCTTTTTGTCTCTGCAGGTTTGGGATGCTTAGCGATGAGCTTGTGCCTCATGCGGAGAGCATTCTGACTGCTCTTGCAAAGCATCTGGAAGCTAAGCTTTCCTTCGGTGAGCTCATTTATCATGGACACTAGAAGAATGAGGGTGAAGAATGTGACACTGAGGCATAAACTAATCAATTCTCTCCTGTTGTCAGGTAAGGGTGAAGGAGACATGATCATCATGAGAAACGATGTGGGCATTCGCCATCCAACTGGCGAGCTGGAGACCAAACACATGAGTTTGGTGGTGTATGGTGACCCCATCGGCTTCTCAGCCATGGCCAAAACTGTTGGATACCCAGCAGCTATTGCTGCTCGCATGGTTCTTGATGGTTAGTGACATCACTCTGCAAAAATGTTCATTGTCATTAGCTTTTTGCTATGAAGAGGATGCCAGGTTCACATTTCTTGGTCCAAACTAGATAAGAAGACAGCATATTATCAGTTTTTATTATCCTCCATCAAAAAATTAAGCAGGAGAATATTGTACCGTCATTCCAACTGTCCGTCTGTGAGGTTTACCTTTACAGTAAATCACAAAACCACAAGCAGCTGAGACATGAAATTTGGCAAATTTGGCATACTCTAGTGATGGATTTCCTTGACAATTTGATTAAAAAAAACATAAACAACACAGGCTGTTTGCTATAATTTGCTAATACTACTCAGACATATGTAAATATGTGCTGTGCCTGTGGTCTTCCATTTCCTCACTATGTTCCTCACAGTGGAAACTGACAGCTGAAATCTCAGAGAGAGGTTTTTGGATCCTTCCCCTAAATCAGGGGTCGGCAACCCGCGGCTCATCCAGGCCTAATCTGCGGCTCTGTGCGGCTCGTGGAAGTAATCCAATTAAAGTGCATTTTGGGGTGGCTGTAGCTCAGTAGGTAGAGCAGGTCACCTACTGATCGGAAGGTCAGTGGTTCAATTCCTGGCTACTGCTGGCTGCATGCCAATGTATCCTTGGGCAAGATACTTAACCCCAAGTTGCTCTCCGACCGTTCTGTCGGAGTATGAATGTGAGTGAATGTTACATAATTAAAGCACTTAGCTTAATTAATTAATCATGGAAGTGCTTGTATGAATGGGTGTGCATGGGTAAATGTAAAAACGTGTTGTGTAAACACTTTGAGTGCTCATATCTGAGTAGAAAAGCGCTATATAAGAACTAGTCCATTTACCATTTTTGTCAGTTCGGTTTTTGTTGTAGTTTTAAATTGGAACATTATTGTGATCTTGAAATATTAAAATAAAATCATTTTATTTATCTATTTATTTATTTTTGTTTCTCAATGCATCATTCGCGGTAGCCGCTACCGGCTTCCACTAGTATTTGCGGCTGTCACTGTTTTGTTTTCCGTGGAAACTGGGTTCAAATGGCTCTTTCTGGATTACAGGTCGCCGACCCCTGCCCTAAACCATGATCTTGAACAATCTTTGTTTTCAGCTCATTTGAGAGTTGTTTGAGGCTCCCATGTTGCCACTCTTCAGAGAAGATGCAAAGAGGAGAAACAGTTGCAATTGGCCACCTTAACCCTTTCTCATAATTGGATTCACTTGTGTATGTAGGTCAAGGGTCAATGAGCTTACAAAACAAATTTTGTCTTCCAATAATTAGTGCTAAAGGTATTCAAATCAATAAAATGACAAGAGTGCCCAAAGTTATCCACCTGCCTAATTTTGTTTAAATAATTATTGCACACTTTCTGTAAATCCTGAACTTCATTTCACTTCTCAAATATCACTGTGTTCGTCTGCTATATGATATATTTAACTGAAATTGCTGATCCGAACAACCAATGATTTATAAAGGAAAGTCATGAAAATTATCAGGGTGCCCAAACTTTTGCATACCACTGTATGCAAAAGTTTTGTATTTTTATTAATGGGAATCCATTGCTGGAATATTGGTTATGGGTCTTGTTGTAATTGTCCATTATTGTCCACTTTTGATTTTTTTTTCTTTTGCATTAATCATTTATTCATCAAACTCATCCACTCAACATTCAGTGTATACTTTAATACTGAGGATCTGATGTTACTGGCACTCTATACTTTCTCTCTGCAGGTGAAATCAGCACAAAGGGTCTGGTGGTTCCAATGATGAAGGAGGTCTATGGATCAGCACTGGCCCGGCTCAAAGAAGAAGGACTGCACTTTATTTCGAAGAGTACCCTACAAGAGTAGAGCTCTAAACACTAAAACTAACACTAAAAGAGAGCAAATAACTGTAAATTCTGTTTTTTGTGCTTTTTTTGTTTTTTTAAACTCTGGGGGAAATCAACACTGTACTCTACTTTTCATTAATCGACCTTTTCAGATTCACATGGGCATTGTTCTGTGTGTGTGTGTGTGTGTGTGTGTGGGGGGGGGGGGGGGGGGGGGGGGGGGGGGGGTTGATTGCTTCCTGATTGAGTTTCATCATAATAAAAATAAATCCAAAGCATTATAAATCTATCATGTACATTGTTGTAATTTCATCCTTGTTGTATGGGTATTCCCAATGCTGAGTAAGTACCATCTGATAAATCCAGGAATTTCTATATGTTTGTGTGCTTCAATTCCATTGAGAGATTTGTTCCAGTGGATATGAGTAAAATCACTGCCATTATCCTGCATTCTTTCTACTACCAAAGGGCAACTCCTCTGTTTGCGTGGTTCAATTGAAGTCTAGAATAACCTTCTTGTGATCTTGATAGTTGTATGATGATGGTCAGTTGTTTAAACTCTTTATTGAAAGCAACATGCAGCAGATTTAGTAAATTTTATCCCCATGGTGTAGTGGTTAACACAAACGATCCCTGCTTGAAACCAGGAAGAGACACAAACCTAGCTTCACAGGGAGTCAAAAGCTAGTGCCAGTCCTAAGCCCAGGTAAATGGGACTCCATCAAGAAGGGTGTCTCATGTAAAATCTGTGCCAATTAAACATGCAGATTGCTATTGATTTCACTTGGGAAATAAAAGTGTAAGCAAAAGTACCTTCTAGACAATAACGCAGGAAGTGCTGTTCCTTGCAGTGTTCCTTGGTTTCTTAGTCAGATCCACTTTTCACATATCTGGTTTCAAAATGGCAAGATGGTGATGATGAAACAGCTCAAGACCAGCCACCACTTCACTATCCAATGTGTGACATCTGTTTTTTTCTGTTTTGTTTGTTTGTTTTTAAAACATCTTTTATACTTTTTATGCTCATTCATTTATGGATTTTTTTTTCAATACAGAGGTTTCTTTCTAACTTTCTACCGACCTTCAGTTTGTTAATATTGCAAAGTCCTATACTATATACAGCTTTTGTATGTAACACTACTTTTTAATATCTCACTTTGTAACTTAATTGAATTGTCAATTTGGGAAGAAACAAATGGCTACTTCCAGCTTGTTTGACCTGTAATTAATACATCCATATTGTTGTGCATTTGTATTGTTGATACAGGGCTTTAAACAGTTGTTTGATGTACAGATTTTTAATTTTGCATCTGAATTAAACAAAAATGTCAGTGTGTTCCCCCAGTTTTGTTTTTAAGATAACAAAACTTTTATCTTAACTTGTTCATTTGTTCCTGTTAAATGTTAGTATTGTTAGTTTTGTGCTTGATTTTGAGATATGTAATTATCAAACATTTGATTGGTAAAATACTTTGCTGTTGGAATATTTTGCTTTATAATAATAAAATAATAATGATCCAATCATTATTATTATAATCATTATTATTCTTTTAATAATAATGATTGGATACATGATATTCTGTTAGTTTATTTGTTTTTGTTCATCAAACTTGTGGTTTTGACTGCCACAAGTTAGTTTTTTTTTGGAACCAGAAGTGACCATATTGGGACGAAAGGGTGAAATTCGGCTAATTCTAGCAAGCTGCGTGAATTAGCTGAATTTAGCCGTGTCATATATAGTATACATTATACTGCATATCCACCCACCTGTTAATGTGGTCAAGACAACCTTATCAGTATCTAAATGAATGAGGTATTAAAAAAAAAGAAATCATGCACCATGAAGTTGTGAAGCTATCCAAAAACTGTTCTGTACCAGGCTGTAAATATGCAACATGGGTTTCAACATAAGAATGCCTGCTTTTGGAACCACCCTTAAGTGGACAATAGCAGTTGCTTCATTTTCATCTTTGACAATGACCCAGCTTCAAGGATGGTTAGTACTTGAAAGGTCTGACCTTTCAAGTACAGACCTTTTCATATGTACTTAAAAAGTACTATGTACTTATTTCCTTATTTAGAAACAAAATAAGTATTAGCAAAATCTCTGGCAGTTCCTCTATTTGAATAATAGAGGAACTGAAGTTTTTGATGCTTCTACATTGGATTCATGTGGACGTCGCTGCTTAATTTAAATCTGCTGACTTGACTAGTCTTAGACACCTCATTTTTCTGACATTCTTTACTCATCAAAGGTGTGCAGATCGAGGGGAGGGCATTTGGTCAGTAGGTCATAGTTTTACCGCATAAAATTTGTAAAATGGCTTTAAAAAAAGTCATATAAAATGACGGTATTGCTCTCAACAATAAGGACACATGAACCAGTTCCAGAAACAGCCATGTAGGCCCAGGACAATTTTGTTCATTGCCACATCCTGGTTGTTCCCAAATCTTTGGGGTTTCTGTCACTTTTAATATATTCTACTTCTGTTTCATACAGCTGTTGGATTGTTTCATTGGATTGGTTGGATTGGAATTTCATTTTCTGTATCACTTCAGTTGGTGTCTGTCCTCTGTTTTCAAGTACTTGTAACATTTTCTTCCTCATTCTTCAAAACTTTTCACACTTGATTATCAGTGTATTGGG